>NW_006293550.1:17767-39455 GCF_000327345.1 Myotis davidii
CAAGGACACTAAACGCAGGAGCTGCCCCCTGGTGGTCAGTGTGCTCCCACAGGGAGAGTACCACTCGGCCAGAAGCTTGGCTCACAGCTGGTAAGAGCAGCAGCGGTGGCAGCAGCCTCTCTAGCCTCCACAGCAGTGCTTAGGAGCAGCGAGCAGGCGGGCAGTAAGGAGCAAGGGGTCCCAGACTGTGAGAGGGGTGATGTCCGACTGCAGCTTAGGCCTGCTCCCTGCAGGCAAGTGGACATCCCCCAAGGGCTCCCAGGCTGCCAGAGGGATGTCTGATTGCCATCTTAGGCCCAATTTCCTGGGGAGTGGGCCTAAACCAGCAGATGGTCATCCCCCGAGGGGTCCCAGACTGTGAGAGGGCACAGGCCAGGCTGAGGGACACCCCCCCGCCGTGTGCACAAATTTTTAGCACTGGTCCTCTAATATATATATACATGAGAGAGAGATAGTTTTGTATAGATTATATCATAGTCTATTACTGAAAAAAAATTTAACTCTTGTTGTTTTTGTTTGTTTTTTTAACATTGAGATACCTCTCCACCCCCCAAAAAACAAACAAAAAACAACTACATATATTAAAATACAGCCTGAGGCATGACACAATATATTTATTATTTCTTGAATAAATACTTATTGAGTAGCTTCCCTGTGCCAACCACTATTACGGGTGACAGAAATGTGATCTCTATCAAACTGATATTCATAGGAGAAACAACATTAAAAAAAAATCAGTGACCAATCCAAAAAACTGTCTGTACATGTAAATCCTATTCTAGACTGGATTCTACTACAGAAGTTCCCAAAGAGCACTTGCATTTCTCTGAGCCCTTCTACCCACTACACTCCCACTTTTCAGTCTATCATATGAACTATCATGGTGGAACATCATTAGATATTGGCTATTCCCCATGACCTAGGCATTTCTACAACCTCGTTGACAAGTAGCCTTCCACATTTCTCTAGCATTCATATTACTTCCTAACTGGGTCTTCCCATTTCTCGTGGGTACCTAGGACTCTTAGGCACTAGATTTCAGAGACTTGCTAATTTTTACAATAGCCTTATAATAGATTTGGCCTACATGACATACCGTGTTTCTGCCTTCCTTTTATTTTTTATTCAGAAAGAATTCCTTGATATAGAGAATTTAGCTGGGTTCTAACCTATCACTGAATGTGCTAGATAATTCTATCAATTTCAAAAGCTCAACCTGGACCTTCGCTGCATTTTTTGTCCATGATTATATTGAGTTTTTATGATAAAAAGAGTGAGAATATTTTATGTTTACTACTAAATAATTATATATTATCTATCCCCAGTAAATTTTTCACCTAAGGGCTTGTTGGTGATAGTGGCTTTTTTGTTGGTGTTGTTTTGCTTTTCTTCTCCACCCGACAGAGATAATATGGGCTTTCTAATTTATTTCTTGGAATATAATCAATTTATTTATTATATATATAACTACATGTCTCAAATATTTCAGGCAATCCCAATTTCAATCTTGTGTGTGTGTGTGTGTGTGTGTGTGTGTGTATTTAACAGAAAATTCTAAGCATTTAAAAAATAAACTCCAAATATCAAACACTTAACACACAAAGGTTTATTTGTTTTTCATGTCACATTCCAGTCTGGGTTGGGTAGTGGAGAACAAGCGAAGAAGAGAAGTGGCTCTGCCCAAGCAGTTCTTCAGAGTTCCTGTTTCATTCCATCTTGTTGTACCACCACCTTCAACTCTAGCACTGGACCTCCAATCTCGCTGCATAGTGAAAACATGGTGGATAGTATCAGACAGTCTTTTAATGTGTCAGGACTAGAAGCAGTGTACTTCATTTCCATCCATATTCCATTGACTGGAACTAGGTTCCAACCTAACCTAAAGAAACTCCCTTTATGATCTTAAAAGGAGGAAACCCATTGGCTTTCTCTGCCACATTGTATCTTCACATATACTTTTGCTCCTATTTCACATGGAAAACACTCTTTTTCTTCTCCCCAAGTAAGATGACCCCAAATTCCATGTAGTCTTTGCATCCAGCTAAAAGACCAGAAATTTTAGATGTTGTATTGCTCAGTCATCTCTACTAGGATAGGATGTGGCTCCTCTTAGTCCAGTATAAAAGCTAACTATCTGCTTACTCCACAACCCCACACTAGAAATTTAATAATTACTCAGGAGCAATACAACCTTGGATATATCTGAAAAGTAGATGAGGAGCATACCTTATTTGGAATCTGTACAAATGTTTGCAACTAATTTCCTATGGGAGTGAGTCTGCGAGTCTTACTCTTTTATAACTAGTAAATTCAAACACATTTAAAATCTGATATCAGAGAATCTTTATCAATATAGTTTCATTAAAATATCCATTGAATTTTAAGTTATTTGGCTCCAATTTTTTCATATAGCAGAAATATACTGAGAATTCTTTTTATACACAAGTCTAAAGTATTCTTGACACTTACTTCCTTGTCTCTATGCTCTCTCTCTCTCATCTCACCGCAGGCAACATTGAGATTATCAAGTGTGAACAAGAGAAAGCCACCTTTTATCTGATCTTTGACCCAAGGCTGTGTCTTAATGGTAAAAACAGTTCTCTGTCCTATATCCTACTAGATGATATTTAGAAGCAGTGGGTTTTTAAATCTATTGAGGCCCTAAATTTGTGAACTATCTTCTTTTACTTTTGCTTTCAAACCACTTAATTGCTAATTCTCTTCTATGCTCATCATGTTGAAATACTGTGTTAAATACAGTCAATGTCAATATTCACTAACACTTTCTCACCAGACAATTCCCTTAGAGACACTGGCTCAACAGGTATATAGATTGTCTTTAAAGTTAACATAGGTAAATTTTTACTAAGGGTTCTGGTATTTCATTAACTTATATCACCAAATATCTAATCTCCAATATCTGTTTATTGCCCACTTTTATTATAAATTGCAGTTGACACACAATATGATATTAGTTTCAAGTGTACAACCCTGTGATTAGATATTTATGTCATTTACAAAGTAATTGTCGGGGCTCCTCACACGGAGCACCACCTTGCCTGGGCTGACCAGCAGCCCCTTATGAACAGATTGCTCCAACACAGTTTCACTGTGAAAGAGAGGGCCAAGGGATGGCCTGGCCAAAGGGACCAGACAGCCTCGATTGCTTTCCTCATTAGGCTTTTATTGGAATTTTTTATCTTTAGATACAATCAATAGGGTAAGTAATCTTGGGAGGACACATGTGTTTACATTGTCCTCTAGGCAAGGGAACCAGGGATTAAACGTTAGGATTCCAGTAAACACTGGGAGTCTGCACGTGCACAGACTTGCTTAGAAAGGTCAAGGAATAATTAGGGGCACCACCTTCAACACTCCCCTAAGTCTCCCCTACGTCAGAATTCCAATAAACAAAGCAGGCAGCCTTCCACATGCTTCTCTTTTCTCAAAATGTCCTCACAACTTTTCAACCAAGTCTCTTGTGCTCACCAATAAGTAATCACCTTGATAAATATATTACCTATTATAATATTATTGGCTATATAAACAATTATGCCAATATCATATATTTTGAGGGTTTTTTACAGTAGCACCCTATTTCAAGATTATGCTTTTAGTATTGTTTATATTCTGATTTATCAACCAACACCAAAACTTCAGTTGCTTAACTCATCGATGGTTTACTTAATGACCACATCTTGTTTTTGCTTCTTTATTTCCACACATAAAACACCCTTTCCAAAGGAGATGACTTCAATTTCACCTCATCTTTGTACCCAGGTGAAAGACTAGAAATCAAAGGTGTTGTGTATCTCAGTCATAATTCTCAGTGAATTACTTAATTCTGTAATTTATTCTCTATAAAATTTTAGTCCAATTCCTGGGCTACTTTGTAAAAGTACACCCATATCTATGAGTTCACATCTCTTTCTTTAGCCCAAGACTTTTTTATGCTTAGTGGAGATCAATGGGCCTTCTCAAGGCAGATATGTTTTATTCAAACTAATGGCAAGTCTCTGTAGTTTGCATACCCTGTCTTCTCAGGGTCAGCCAGCTAAATTCATATTCTGAAACTAGTAATGCAGTAAGTAGATGCCAAATAAAAGAGTTAAGCCAGCTATGGGCAAACTACGGCCCGCAGGCCAGATCCGGCCCGTTTGAAATGAATAAAACTAAAAAAAAAAAAAAAGACTGTACCCTTTTATGTAATGATGTTTACTTTGAATTTATATTAGTTCACACAAACACTCCATCCATGCTTTTGTTCCGGCCCTCCCGTCCAGTTTAAGAACCCATTGTGGCCCTCGAGTCAAAAAGTTTGCCCAACCCTGAGTTAAGCACAGCAGTTTCATGTGACATTCAGGCAATATTATTAGTAGAAATTTTAAGAACCTTATGGAGCAATACCATCCAAAGGTTGTTTGTGCAAATGAGATTGAATCTCTCCACATAACTTTTCTAAGATTCATGTAAGTATGATATGCATTTATATAGATTAAAATATTTCCACTGCCCTTGCACTTGCTTCTTCTCTATTCTTGAATGCTATAGTCACAGAAAGTTTTTTAAAAGTTTACTTTTTAGTGTTTATCCCTAATAAATATGACTTTATTTGATGAGAAATTCTGGTCTACCATTAGGAGACCTGACACATTAAATCATATTACTGACAATTATTTCTGCACATAAAATTTATTTCATAAAGTTTATTTCTATATTCTATCAATTACATAGAATACATGTAATTTTTCAAGGAATATAAGGACAACATGAAACAAGTATTAGAAAAGCTATCTGTACCTTTCTCATTCCGCTTAACATCTTCAATATTGTGTTATATATAACAAGGGCGATGTTTTATATCCTCTAATAAGCTTTCAGTTATTTAAATTCATCGGCAACTTATTTATGTTTGTATCTTTTAAAATTCCTATTTTAGTGCCTAAAATATAGTGAATATTCAATTAAATAAAATATAATTGGCCTGGCCGGTGTTGCTCAGAGGTTGAGTGTTGTCACATGCACCAAGAGGTCACTGGTTACATTTCAAGCCAGGGTATATACCTGGGTTATGGGCTTAATCTCCACTGCGGGCAGGCAGGAGGCAATGATCAATGATGTTTCTCACATTAATGTTTCTCTCATCGATGTTTCTATCTCTTTCTCCCACTCCCTTTCTCTATGAAATCAGTAAAACATATTTTTAAAAATAAAAATGGAAAAACTATAATATGAATGAAAAGGAAGAAAGTACAGAGAAAAAGGGAAGGAGAATGTTAAAATAAAAATAAAAAAAACTTCTATAAATAGAAAACATATTATTTACTTTATTTTCACCACATTATTGGTCATTTCTTTTTTTTAAATATATTTTATTGATTTTTTACAGAGAGGAAGGGAGAGGAATAGTGAGTTAGAAACATCGATGAGAGAAAAACATCGATCATCTGCCTCCTGCACACCTCCAACTGGGGGTGTGCCTGCAACCAAGGTACATGCCCTTGACCGGAATTGAACATGGGACCCCTCAGTCTGCAGGCCAACACTCTATCCAATGAGCCAAACCGGTTAGCGCTATTGGTCATTTCTGAACACTACAAATACGCTGTTATTGTAACATGGGTCTAGTTTAAAAAGAGGAAATTGTGTGGTACTATAATATTTTGTAGATGCTGAATTTGTAACAAAGAAATTCTTTAAAAAGGAATTGAATTGTGACTTCATAAGCTTTCCAAATGCAACTTCTTGCTGAGAGATTCTTGAAAATACCAAATGTAACCATAAATAACTTTCACTGCCAGATTTTTTCAACAGAACAAAGGTATGTAATTAGAAGGTATGTAATTACAACTAAAATGTATGTAATTTTTGAAGAAAATCAGTGATTCAAAACTCATGGTTTGCTAGCTAAAAAACATACATTTGTTTAATAGATATTTTAAACTTACCTTTCTATTTTTATATAGTTGGGGAGGAGCTTGCAACCAAGGTGCATGGCCTTGACAAGAGTGGAAACTGGTACACTTCAGTCTGCAGGCTGACCACTCTATCCACTGACCCAAACTGGCTAGGGCTCAAACTTACATCTAATCTAACAAAAGAGAAACATGCAAATTGACCACACCTCCACTATGCCCCAAGCCATGTCCACCAGCCAATCAGAGCAACTATATCCCAACCAAGATGGCGGCCAGCAGCCACGGAGCTATAGCAAGCAAGAGGCTTGGTTTCCCCGGGGATGGAAGAAGCCAAGCTTCCTGCCTACCCTGGCCAGCTGTGGCCTCTGCTCAAAGCAACAAAGTTTCAATTATATAAGATAAATAAATCCCAGATACCTGCTTCCAGCCAGCCTCCACTGGGAGCTTGGGTGGCTGGGGGCCATCGCCAGCCTGCAAACAGCCATCAGCCCCTCACCCAGTCTGGCCAGGCACCCCAGTGGGGACCTCCACCCTGAAGGGGTTGTGGCCAGCCTGCAAACAGCCATCAGCCCCTCACCCAAGCCGGACAGGCACCCCACTGGGAATCCATTCCTGATCTGGGACGCCCTTCAGGGCAAGCCAGCTGGCCCCCACCCATGCACCAGGCCTCTATCCTATATAATAAAAGGGTAATATTCAAATTGACCCTAACAGCAGAATGACTGGGAATGACTGGTCACTATGACACACACTGGCCACTAGGGGACAGACTCTAGATGCAGGAGCTGCCCCCTGGTGGTCAGTGTGCTCCCACAGAGGGAGCTCTGCTCAGCCACAAGCCAGGCTGATGGCTGCCAGTACAGAAGTGGTGGTGGGAGCTTTTCCAACCTCCTCAGCAGCGCTAAGGATGTCCGACTGCAGCTGGGATTCCTGGACAGCCTGGCAAGTGGACATCCCCCAAGGGCTCCTGGGCTGCCAGAGGGATTTATGACTGCCAGCTTATGCCCAATCCCCTGGGTACTGGGCCTAAGCCGGCACGTGGTCATCCTCCGAGGGGTCCCAGACTGTGAGAGGGCACAGGCCAGGCTGAGGGACCACCCCCTCCAAGTGCACAAAGTTTTGTGCACCAGGCCCCTAGTCTATATAATAAAGAGTCAGGGTCCTAAGGATGGATTAGGACTGATGGCTGACCCAGACTGGAAGTCAGTGTTGGGTTTCCGTGGTGACCCAGCACTTACTGGGCCACTGCCTAAGTCCTGACCCAGGACTGACTGCTGAGGGGTTGCAGATCAGTCCCAGAGAGAGGCCTGAAGAAAGAGAGGCAAGGTCTGATCCATAGTCTCTGTGGCAGCTGTTGATCAGAACTTGCCTTTCTTTCTCTCCCGGCCTGGCCAAGAGCTCTGCCTCCATTTCTCTCCAGGCCTCCACTGGGGCTGCTGACCAGCCCTGCAGCCCCGCCTTTCTGATCAGGCCCTGTTGGTAGGCCCAGAGATGCTGACTGGCATAGAAACTGACCAATCAGAACAAAATTGGCCAACAGAGGGGGGCAGTTGAGTGCGAGATCAGGCAGGCAGGGTGGACACTTAGGGGTGATCAGGCAGGCAGAGGCAGTTAGGGGCAATTGGGCAGTAGGCAGAGAGGTTAGGGGCAAACAGGCAGGCAGGCAGGTGAGTGATTAGTAGCCAGAAATTCCAGATTGTGAGAGGGGTGTCTGACCACTGGTGTGGGATCGGACCTAAACCGGAGGTCGGACATCCCCCTAGGGGTCCCTGATTGGAGTGGGTACAGGCTGGGCTGAGAAAACATCCCCTTTGTGCACAAATTTTGTGCACCAGGCCGGAAACTTTAAAATCTACTCTCTTAGCAACTTTCAAATATGTAATAGGATATTACTAAATCTAGTCACCAAGGTCTACATTATATTCCCATGACTTATTTAGTTTATAGCTGGAAGTTTGTACCTTTGGACTTCTTTCACCTATTTTGCACACCCTCACCCCTTACCTCTGGCAACCTCCAATCTATTCTCTTATCTTTGAGCTTGGTGTTTCGAGATTGGATTTTTTAAATTTTATTTTTTTTAGATTCCACATATAAGTGAGATCATATGTTATTGCATATTTTTTTTAAAAAAACTGGTCTCTCTTTGTTTTCACTTCTTTCTTACCATAATCTATTTTCAAGCTTGAGTAGTCTTTTAAAAACATAAGCTAGATTGCTCAATTTTACTTTAAAACTATGATGAATGGAGTAGATCCAGAGACATGGAAACATGGAACAGAGTATGGAATCTCAGAGGGAAGGTCGGGGGAGGGTGGTTGGGTGGGAGGTAATCAACCAAAGACCTTGTATGCATATATGCATGGCCCATGGATACAGACAATAGGGTGCTGAAAGCCTGGGGTGCGGGGAGGAGGAGGTTAATGAGAGGGAAAAGGAGACATATGTAATAGTTTTAACAATAAGGAATTATTTTCCAAAAAAGCATCCATTGGTGGCACATCTCACTCAGAGAAAAAATTATAGTCCTTCCAAAGGCTTTCAGGGTGCTACTGAACTTGCAACCCACCCACCCAGAGTTCTCCCCTTACCTCTTAGATCTATCTTCTTCTCAGCCCCAACCATGATCATTTTATACTAGATACACTACCTCCATATTACCCCTGAATATTTCTAGATATTGTTCTACTTGAGGAATCCTATTTAGGGACTCCAAATAATTCAAAAGTGATTCAATGGTGTCTACTATTTAGGAAATAGTAGGAATACATTAAATATTTGATGGATATGTGGATGCATAAATAAGTTAATGAATTTGATATCTATATATATATATAAAAGGCTATTATGCAAAGTGTTCCTTCAGGAGTTTGACCAAGAGACCAGGAGTTTGAGCGATCTCTATGATGTGCGCTGACCACCAGGGGACAGCACAGAATGAAGGAAGGCCTCGATTGGCCCTGATCACTGGCCAGGCCTAGGGACCCTACCCGTGCAAGATTTTTGTGCACCAGCCCTCTAGTTAGATATATTTTACATTATTTTTGAATTATTCCAACTTGAGTATCTTTTAAGTAAAAATATAAGCTATATTACATATTTTGCCTATGTTGGGAGATTTTGTTTGATATTTTAATTAGTAATAATATAATTGATGGTACTTCAATAAATGTATTCAAAATATGGATGGGAATTATTTTTAATTATAATAAATATTGAATTGACTCACACAGTTTTTTAAAATATATTTTTATTGATTTCAGAGAGGAAGGGAGAGGGAGAGAGAGATAGAAACATTAATGATGAGAGAGAATCATTGACTGGCTGACTCCTGCATACCCCACACTGGAGATCAAGCCTGCAACCCTGGCATGTGCCCAGGCTGGTAATAGAACCATGACCTCCTGGTTCATAGGTGAACACTCAACCACTGAGCCACACCAGCTGGGCAGGATTTGGGATTTAAAATACATAACTTTTCCAAGAAAAGCCAGGAAGAGGTTCCTGCATGAATACTACATCCAGACACTGATAAATACTATTTAAATATGTAACATGGCATTTTATGGAAGGTATTGGAGATGAAACAGTGAATAAGTTAAATATTGTGTAGTCCCTGATGGAGCTTATATTCTAGCTAAAAAGCCTAACAGTTAATCAACAAAGTGCAATGAGGTATGACAGGAATACAACGGGGGAGGTTCTGAATGTTATAAGAGCTCCTATTAAGAGTTTGGTATCTCCTCATATTAAAGTAAAATATAAATGATTAGTATTTACATAGGCTGATGATAATATTAGGTATTCATATGGTTAAGAATATTTGAACTTACAGCAAGTTCAGTAGAAGAACACTTCTGTGTTATTATCGTATTAAATAATTCTCAAACAGCATGTCTTTCACTTTTCCATGAGAAACAAGTACAATTGATTGTAATAATGCCATTCACAGATGATTTATTTACAGTTTATTACTAGCCAACTATTCAGTTAAGGAGCTGAGTGGATTACCCATAAACAGAGCATGGTAATGATGCTCAGGACAATCAAAATCAATATTAAGTCTCCTTTTTAAAAAATCTGAAAGTTACTCTGATCTAGAGAGTAATACCATAGCTTTAAGAGTAAAAACAGAAATCAAATTAATCAGTGTGAATTATTTACAGCCTAATGAATTATATGTCTTTTACTGAAATATAAGATGCATCCAGGTAAATATAAAGTTATTTGTTGAAGATCTGTGCACAAGGTGAACACCCCCATGAAAATAGCACTCACATAAAAATACATTACTGATAACTGAAACTTTCTTATATTACCTTTTAATCACTATCCCTCACTACTTCTAATAGCATAGATCTACTTTTGCTTATTTTATACTTTAAAATAGAAATACTTCAGCAATTACACTTTGTGCCTTGATTCTTTGGTTCAAAACATTTTTGTTATTCATTTACTAGGGGTCCAGTGCACAAATTTGTACACCTTGAAAGGAAATGTGGGCCTCAAGGTTGCAGTGGGCACAGGGGTGGGTCTTGGCCCATCCTCTGCACCTCCACTCGGCCCCTCCCACTGTGGCCTCTGGTCCACTGTCTTCTGGCAGCCCCGCTCTCACCTCCACAGCTCCCATGCACTGACAGTGCCAGCCCCGCTCATACCCACTGACACCATGGAGTGACTGGGGCCGGCACCAGTAGCAGGTGAGAGTGGGGCTGGTGCCGTCAGTGGGTGCAAGTGGTGGCTACTGCCCCGGTCGCCCCTCAGGACCTGCACAGGGCACCAGCAATGGGTGCGAGCAGTAGCTCCAGTGCTAGCAGCGGGTGCAAGTGGGGCTGTCACCGGCAGCAGGTGCCAGAGACGGCTATGGGCCCCGATTGCCCCTCAGGAGCAGAGGGAGGTGGAGAAGCCTTGAGGTGCGATGGGGGCCAACAGCCGCCCCTTGCACCTGCTGACAGCGCCAAGCAATCGGGGCCAGCACCAAGCGATCAGGGCCAGTGCCGGGCGCTGGCAGTGGGTGTGAGCAGCGGCTCCAGCACTGGCAGTGGGTGTGAGCAGCGACTCCAGCGCTGGCAGTGGGTGTGAGCAGCGGCTCCAGCACTGGCAGTGGGTGTGAGCAGCGACTCCAGCGCTGGCAGTGGGTGTGAGCAGCGGCTCCAGCACTGGCAGTGGGTGTGAGCACTCGGCGGGACTGCAGGGCGCAGGAGCAAAGAATTTTCAGTAACCACCAGAGGCTTGCCACAATGACAGCACACAGCACCCCTGCTCACCAGCTCCACCATCCCACCACAGCCAATACCCGCCACATTCCACACATGTCCCCTGGTGGTCAGTGCAGGTCATAGTGACCGGTTGTTTGGTTGTTTGGTGGTTCCGCAGTTTGGTCTATTTGCATATAAGGGGTTTATATATATAAGTTTGTAGTTCTAGTAATAGTTCATTTATCTTCACTGCTGTTTAGTGTTCACTTTACCAACTATGGATAACTTATTTATTTGTTGTACTGCTGATGAACTTTTGGAGTCTTTCTAGTTCTGGTTATTATGAGAAGTATTTCTATGAACATTCTAATGCATTCATTTTGTGAATAAATACAAACATTTTTTCTCAGTATGTATCCTTAAGGGTGAAAATATTGGTAATAGACTATGATAGTGACACTGAATTCTCCCAGGCAACAATGAACCACATTGAAGGCCTTTATCTCTGACTGAATTCGCGATTCCATTTTCAAAACTTTCTGAGGCTTTTGAGTGTACACAGTGTGAATATGACTCAAGGCCAAATAGGAGCTTTTCCAAATTCGGGTAGGAGTCTGGATTTGAACCAGAACCAGAATCACTTCCAGGTGGCAAGGCACAAAGGCAACATTAATAATCCTTCTCCCTAAGCTATTTGACATTTTGTCAGAAATTGGAGTTCAGGAAACAACACAGAGTATATAAAAGGAAAAATCAAAGACATTTGTGTTCTTCAACTTTAGAAAAAGAAAATCAAATAAGTTACTAAATCACTTGAGCCCTCAGGCCAACTTCAGGACAGAAACTTGAAAAGGTTAGTGCATTTTCTTCACAGTTGTTACAGGCACATTGATTGGTGATTAATCTTTTACAAAGTAATTACTTCATGAATAGACAACCTTCATTGGGGAAGAGGTTTCTATATCTTCTAAAAAAAAAAAAGAAGATAAAAGAGGCACAGAAATTCAGGTTCTGAAAATGATTACAGTATTCTCTTTTGACTACACACAAACACACACACACACACACAGAAATAGTTTGAAATACTGAAGGTAATTACTTGTGCAATTTTAGGTCTTAACTGGTAAGCAAGGAGTAGTAGTTTTTGCTAATTTTTTAAAAAAATCCTTACCCAAGGATATGTTGTTGTTGATTTTTTTTATTGAGTTTTAGAGGAGGAAGGGAGAGGGAGAGAAAGAGAAACATCGATGTAAGAGAAAAACATTCATCAGTTGCCTCCTGTATTTGCCCCCATTGGGGATCAAACCTGCAACCTGGTTATGTGCCCTGACCAAGAAATTCAGGTTCTGAAAATGATGACCAGGTTCATTTCTGAATCTGCAACCCTTCAGTGCATGGGATGAAACTCCAACCAATTGAGCTATACCTGCCAGGGCATTCGGTTTGTCGATAGCCATAGAATCTACAACAATAAAACACAAAAGCGGGGGGGACCTGTTTATAAAATTATCTGGCAGAACAATTATTTAAAAATTGAATGGGATATTTTTCCTTTTCATTTTTCCAGTATCTAAACCTCCTCTCTAGTTTTGTGGGACTTTATAAGTCTACATGAGAAGCAAAGCTTATATCAATGATAAAAACTGAAAATTCCAAATATTCACATTCTCGTTGTCCTTTGCAGCCTATGGCCTAGATTTTCCAATAAGATCCAGAAGCCTGCCCCACATTGTGAATTAGGAATAATGACCAGTGCTTCCTTGATGCCATGTGGTGGAAAGAGCAGTTTCGAACGGAAGCTTTGGCAGCTCCACAGCGGAGGCATCCAGAGTCCAGTGTGATGATGGACTTGTTTTAAGTTAGGGAGGGTGTGACTAGTAGAGATTGGTGGCCTCACTAAACTCAATCTGCAGTTTAATTTTGGATACAATTGGACTGCTTGGTCCCTTAGAATTTTAGCACTTCTATGTGCTGCCTAATATCCTTTTGATAAATTCATTTCTGAGTTACAGCCAACTCATTTCTGTGTCTTATAACTTGAAACCATGGCCAAGAGCTGAGGGCAGTCAACAATCAAGTGCTGATTATTTTCTTTAAAAATATATAAATTATCTGGGGGGGGTCTTAATTTTATAATTCAAAGCAATGTTTTTTGTTCAAGAGAATAGCATATTATGTTATTTCTACTTGTTCATATCCCTTTATCTAATACTCAATTAAAATTGATCATATGCATACTATGACTAATCACTGGAAGTTCTATTAGAAGGCTTGATAATAAAAGAAGTCATGCTTTAAGTAAAATGAAGCTTTTTTATTACCTGGGGATTTGGTCTTTACATCCTTGTTTTCTTCATTACCTAGAACAGGAACAAGTGGACATTTCTTATGAAACTCAAATAATGACAACAATGATTGTATTAAATAACATAATAGGCATTTTGCGATTTCTATGTAGCCACATATGCATTTACAAACTATGTGTGTAGATACACTGTTTATAAAGAAATATAAAAATGACACAATCACATTTTTTAAAAAGTGTTTTAAAGGATAATAAACAGATATTCATCCACATGAAAGCATTTTGCAACAAAACAAAATTCCATTTTGGTAGTAAACCTATGCAATAGTTTAAAGCAACACAGTCTACTGTATTCTCCCATTCGAACTCGAGGGCCAACCAAACTTTGTGCCAGCCAAGAAATAAGCTTCATCCATCCCTAGAGGGCATAGAGGGGACAAGAGGTGATGGAAAGAATAAAGTAAAATAAGATAAATAAATTTCTTCTAAAGCAAAAATTATTTTGACTTTAGAATAATATTTTTTCAATTAATAAAATAATGAATAGAGTGAAGTCCTGAGCATATCTCAATGCACTTTTAAGAGTTCAAGAGAGGTCAGAGATGGCCAGGTATTTAAAATATCATGACTTCTGAACAAAAGAGCAGCTAAACTTCATCAGTTATATTAGACTGCTCTGAAGCCAGCGGAGAACTGGGTGTTAATAAGTTTATTATTATGAAGTTTAGAATGGTTACTAGAAGAGCGTTCTATAAAAACTATTCTCTGGTGAAGTTAAAGAATGCCAGGAACAAAAATCATCTTCCTGAGTAAATAGAAATACCTACAGCAGTGAAGACAAATTATGATGACATTTTATAACACACAGAAGGAGCTTCCTTTAAAATGTAAGATTTGCACAAACCTTTTAGAAAAGCCATTGAAAAGGTCAACTTGCTGTAATGCAGTGGTTTGCAGCTACAGCGCAATGACAAATTGGTGTGTTGTAATCAGTCACAGAGATGTGTTCCAGGTAATTTGTTACAAATAATATTTAAGGTACTACAGTTTGGGAATAATTTACTTTTTATGAATTACAGTATGGTCAAGGTTATCCCCATAAATAACATCACTCTTACTTACATCTCAGACACTAACTAGAGAAGGACTGTGTATGTCATGGGTAGTTTATTCTTCATATGTGATATTGAGAAAGAAATGTCGAGGACTATAGAATATTAGCTTTAACAGATAAACAATATCAAGGGAGTAAGTAATCTAGTTTAAATGTTTTCCTTTTTTGAAGCATTGAAAATAAACATTGATAAGGTATAAAAAAATCTTGATTTATATAATGAAAAGGAATAAAAATGGCCTAAAGTTATTTATGTTAAACTCTAAATTGAAAGCAAAATATAAACAAAACAAGATTAATTCTTTACAGAGTTGATTTACTTTAGTTTTGTTAAGATAAGCCATATTGGTAATAAACAAAAATAAACAAATTGGTAATATGATAGAAACTGATGAGTTATTAATCTAATTATAAGCATAAAAAACAGAAGGTGTTACAAGCCAAAAATTAATTAAAATCTTTTAAAATTTGATTGTGCATTTTTCTGTATTGAAAATTTACTAACTTTATGGCTATAACTACCTACAATTATATCTATAACGCATTCAATTACTTTACCTTAAGTATTATTTTGCCCTCTCATCAAAAAATAACTGGATTTTGGAAATATGGAAGTGACAGCACAGTTTTTTAATGTCTCAAAATCCACACTAAACAAATGATAACAACAACAACAACAACAGAAAGAAAGAAACTAAGAGGGATACCAAAAACCTATGGGCAACATCTGCAACAAAGGTTGACCATAAATTATATCCATGAATCTCAAAATATAAGCAGGTGGGAATAAACACCACTGAAGTCATGTACACATTCACTATCTGTGTAGGAGGAAGCGGGGGACAGCAAAGGAGCTTCCAACAGACTCTAAAACAGAACTCGCCAGTAGCCACATGTATTCACTGGAAAGCACCTCACACCAAATCAAGAAAGGCAGCTAAAACAAAACAAAACAATCAGCAGCCTTTGCTCAACCTAAAATCTAGTAACAGGTGATTACAAACTGGCCTATGGTTAGGTCTGAAGGAGCTGGGGCCACACAGCAGCCCTTCTAAACACTTGAAACTGACCCAACTAGGAATCCTTCAAAGACAGGGCCCCAAACCAAGAGGAAATTTTGGGGAATGGAATCAAATTGATCAAGAAGGGAGCAGTATACACAAAGAAGAGGAAGTTCAGATAAAGCTGAGGAATGGAAATGGAGCAGAAAACTCAAAGAGTGAGCTACCTTATTTTTGTGTATATATATTTGACTTTTTACAGAGAGGAAGGGAGAGGGATAGAGAGTTAGAAACATTGATCAGCTGCCTCCTGCACAACCCCTACTGGAGATGTGCCCCCAACCAAGGTACATGCCCTTGACCGGAGTCAAACCTGGTACCCTTCATTATACAGGCCGATGCTGTATCCACTTAGCCAAACCAGTTAGGGCTAAGCTACCTTATTTTTGGACACTTTTGAAACCAAGAGAAGAGAGAGCTCAATGAAAATACAAAAGCTATCCTCAACTCCACCAAGGGGAATAATAGCAGAAGAACATGGGGTCTTTTATGAGAAGATTAAAATCTAAAATTGATTCTGCAGTGATGGTTTTAAATATCTGAAAATATATTAAAAGCCAATGGGTGAAATGTGTGGCAATATAATTATTTATCAATGAAGCTATTTAAAATTTTTTTAAAGCAAGCATATTTAAAAAATGATCCATAGCTGATTTTATATCATTGCAACTTTTGATAAAGAAAATAAAAAACAAGATAACCAAACAAATATAAACATTAATTAAGGGAAACTTTACTGAAATAAAACAATTTGAAAAATACTTGAACCTACATATTGAAGAAGCACATTTATCTGAAAATATTGACAAAAAATAAATATTTATTGTCAAAATAAATGGGTGGAGGAAACATTCATAGAGGTTGAGGATGTGAGATGTTTTGCTTGTGGACTGTGAGGGCCAGAAAACACAGTGGAGGCACTCAGAATTTGAGGAGGGCATAGACGGGATAAATGGTTTTGGAAACTAATAAAATAAAATAAAATAGTCATGCAAAGATGCCATTACTATCTCTTTGCATCAATCAATTGAATGAACCATGCTTGTTGCATTTGAAATGCCATTTTAGACTGACTTTGTTCTTGAGTTTCTGTGTATATTTAATCTGTACTGTATGATTGTTATGTTAAATTATGTCTTCAAAAACGATATGCTGAATCCTAAACTCCAGTATCTCAGATTATGACATTTTAAAAAAATGGGATCACTGTAGATACAATTAGTTGAGATAAGATGAGTTCATACTGGTATAGGGTGAGAACTTACCGCAATATAATCAATGTCCTTATAGGAAAAGAGAAGAAAGAGACACAAAGAGAGAATGCAATGTGAAGACAGAGATAGAGATTGGAATGAGTCTGCTATAAACCATGAAATGTCAAGGTTGGATGGCCATAGCAAGTAGGTTGAAAGAAGCAAGGAAAGATTCTCCCCAAGGGTTTCAGAGGGAGCCTGGCCCTGCTTTTTGGAAATCTAGACTCCAGAACTGTGAACAATAAATACATTTATTTGCTCTTAAGCCGCCCAGGCGGCGTTTGTGGTACTTTGTTTCTGCAGCCTTATGAAACGAATACAATAATGCAGCCTAAAAAGGCAGATAAAGTAGCTAAGTTCTACAGAGAAGGGGGAGGGGAGAAGGAAGAGAACTCTGTGATTCATTTTTCATATATAATAGAATTTTTCTAAAAAGATCAAGCTTCTCTTGAAATTATTCTTGAAGCTCATTTAAAAGTGGTGATTCAGAGGTCTCTATTTCCTTTATTTGATATTTGAATTCTATTTTTAATTTGTTTAATCACTGAATTACATTAACACATATAATATTTTATATATATATGTATATGTAGAAATATAATATGAGCCTCATATCTTTATATATAAAATCCTAATATACACATAGATCAAAACACTGGACGACTGAACAACCAGTTACTATGATGTGTGCTGACCACCAGGGGGCATGCGTGGAACATGGCAGACATTAGCCTCAGTGGGATGGTGGAGCAGGTGAGCGGGGGGTGCCAGGCCAAGGCGGGACACCTGTCGCTGTCTTCAGGGCAAGTCTCTGGTGGTTACTATAAATTCTTTGCTCCCATGCACTGTGGTCCCGTGGGGCACTCGCACCTGCTGCTGGGGCCAGCCCCACTTACACCCACTGCCAGTGCCAGAGCTGCCACTCGCACCCACTGCCAGCACCCAGCACCAGCCCAGATGTCTCGGCGCCATCAGCGGGTGCAAACAGCAGCTGCCAGCCCCGATCACCCCTCAGAGCTTCTCCATGCTCCCTGCTCCTGAGGGTCAATTGGGGTCTGCAGCCACCTCTTGCACCTGATGCCAGTACTGGCCCCACTCACCCCCACTGCTGGCGCTGACCCTGCTCACACCCGCAACCAGCACCAGAGCCACCATTCACACCTGCTGCTGGCGCCTGGCCCCGGCCCTGATCACTCTGCACTGTCAGCAGGTGTGAGCAGGGCTGGTGCAATCAGTGTGTGGAGTGGTGGCAGCAGTAGCATGGCTGCCAGGAAACAGGGGGGCAGACAGGGGACCAGGGGCCTCAGCAGGAGGGGCTGAGTGGGGGTGTGGAGGATGGGCAGCAACCTTCCCTGTGCCTACCACAACCTCGCAGCCCACAGTTCCTTTCAAGGTGCACGAATTTGTGCACTGGGCTCCTAGTATAATATCCTCCTATATAATAAAAGGTTAATATGCAAATAGACCAAACAGCAGAACAACTGGACAACCGGTTGCTATGATGTGCACTGACCACCACACAGAACATGGTGGGTGTCAGCAGCAGGCAGCAGGCAGCAGATCGCAGAACATGGGGGGCATTGCTAGTTGTTGTCATTGGAGTGAGCCTCTGGTGGTTACTGAAAATTCTCTGCTCCTGCTGGAGCCACTGCTCACACCCATGGCTGGTGCCCAGTGCAGCCCCTGATCGCTCAGCACAGTCAGTAGGTGCAAGCTGCAGCTGCCGGCCCCAATCACCCCTCAGAGCTTCTCCACCTCCCCCTGCTCCTGAGGGGCTATCAGGTCGGCAGCTGCCTCCGCTCACATCTGCTGACAGTGCTGGCACTGCTCACACCACTGCTGGCACCAGTCCCAATCACTCTGCACTGTCAGCAGGTGGGAGTGGTGGCAGCAGGATTGGGGCTGCTGGCAGACAGGGGACCGGGGCCCATGGCGGGAGGGGCCAGGTGGGATGCAGAGGATGGGCCGAGACAAGCCCCTGTGCCCACAGCAGCCTTTAGGCCCACAGTTCCTTTCAAGATGCATGAATTTATGCACTGGGCCCCTAGTAATATAATAACAAAGCCTTGTTTTTATACACAAAACATACTATGGTGAAAATGCCTTTAGATTAGAGAAGAATGCTTAAAGACAGTGAAAAGAAAAAACTCTAAAAGGTTGGAAAATAAAAAGCACTAAAATATTTAGGGGTTAAAAAATCATAACAAATATTACTAAATATTGTAAAGTAGATGAAAATCTAGTACATCAACACAGCCTAGATACAGGATGAAGATAAAATGGGGCTGAGGGGAAAATATGTTAAAAGTCAAGACTGAAAATTAGTGAACCATGCCTAAAACACTAAAAAAAATAATTTTTAAGGAAACAAAATTAATATTAGAGAGGAATAAATAATACAGATAAAAGTCATATTTAATGACCCCAAAAATATTTTTAAAGAAAGCTGATCCACAAATCTAAATCAGAAAATTAATAAATTTAACAACCCTCTAGCAAGATGAATTAAGAGGGGGGGGAATCTGAGTTTGCTCTACCTTCTTAAAAGGGAGATAGATATCTACATAAATTTTGGTTTAAGAAATTTGTCTATTCTTCCCTTTTTTATATATGCAAACATTTCTTTCTATCAAATGGACTCATGGATATTTATTTTATACTTATTCATTCTATACTTTCTATTTTAATCCAACACTTTTTCAATTATATTGTTGCTCAAATTATTTCAACTTCGGCCACTGGGAGCTCTTTCTGTTGGCTACTGAGTCCCATTTACATACTAGTATCGGTATGTGTCTGTGTTTATATTTTCCAGTACCTTTTGTGGCACTGCAAGATGTTGAAGGCACATTTTTTTTTAAATTTAAAAAAAATATATTTTATTGATTTTTTACAAAGAGGAAGGAAGAGAGAGAGAGAGGGATAGAGAGTTAGAAACATCAATGAGAGAGAAACATCAATTCAGAGGCCTCCTGCACACTCCCTACTGGGGGTGTGCCCGCAACCAAGGTACATGCCCATGACCGGAATCGAACCAGGGACCCTTCAGTCCACAAGCAAACGCTCTATCCCTGAGCCAAACTAGTTAGGGCTGAAGGCACATCTTATATATTACCTGCCCCTATCTCAGAATCAATAATTTTTCCCAAGTATTTTACTAGAGTCTACAATATATACATATATTAAAAACAATCGTTTACCTTCAAATAACAATATACCAAGTTATGTGTAGTGGAGGTACTCATGAAATTTTATACTTACTTTCCTTTGATTATTCTGTTTTCCTTTGCATGGAATACTCCCTTCACCTGCACCCTGAACTCAGACTAGAAATATACTACTAAGTCATTATTTAATGCCTACCTTAAATGCCATTTTCCTCTATCACCCTTCTAAACTGTCTTGTTTTCCAAAATAATTAGTTATATATGTTCTTATGGTTATTTTTTATATCTATCTTATATTATTTATGTTACAATATAATAGTATTTCTCTTGGAGTTATTAGAGAAAATGAATCATTTTTGTACCCAAAGTACTTGGACTGAAATATTGTATATGTTCAGTAAAATACAATCAATGAATTGTGGCAGAAGAAAGCAATAAGAAACCAACACATGGAGTACTAGGAGGATAGGCCCAATATTGACATCCTATATAATAAAAGAATAATATGCAAATTGACCGAACAGTGGAACAACCGGTTGCTATGACATGCACTGACCACCAGGGGACAGACGCTCCACACAGGAGCTGCCCCCTGGGGGTCAGTGCACTCCCACAGGGGGAGCACTGCTCAACCAGAAGTTGGACTCATGGCTGGAGAGTGCAACGGCAATGGCAGAAACCTCTCCACCTCCACCACTGCAGCAGCTCTAAGGATGTCCAGCTGCCCAAGGAAGCAGGCCTAACCTGGCAGATGGACATCCCCCAAAGGCTCCCAGACTGTGAGAGGGCACAGACCAGGCTGAGGGAACTCCCCCAACCCCCAAGTGCACAAATTTCATGCAACAGGCCTCTGGTTACATATCTACACTAATAAAAGAGAAACATGCAAATTAGTGTCACTCTGCTATGCCCACCAGCCAATTAGGATGGGTATGCAAATTAACCCAACAAAAATGGCGGTTAATTTGCATATACAGGCGCAGAGCGAAGACTGAAGACTACTGAAGACTGAAGATTGAAGAGGCTTGGCTTCTCCGCTGCAGCCAGAGCAGAGAAGCCAAGCCTCGAGGCCTGGGTGCTGGAGGAAAACCGGTGCCGGCAGCCAGGAGAAGGAAGGCCTATTGCACGAATCTTCATGCAACAGGCCACTAGAATAGAATAGAAGAGAAATCCTAACTCATCCTGGAAGGGGAACAAATTAGAGAAAGCTTTAAAAATGCTTAACATAAGTTCTGAAACATATGAAAATGAAAGTACAGCCCAGCTGGTGTGGCTCAGTGGTTGAGCATTGCCTGTGAACCAGGAAGTAGCAGTTTGATTCCTAGTCAGTGTTGCTTGCTTGATCCCCAGTAGGGGGCATACAGAAGGCAGCCAAACAATGATTCTCTCTCACCATTGATGTTTCTATCTCTCTCTCCTCTCCCTTCCTCTCTGAAATCAATAAAAGTATATATATATTTTAAATGTCAGTGCATTTTGCTAAGAAAAGTAAAAATTTAAAAATACATATCTACACTAATAAAAGAGAAATATGGTAATTGGCATACGACCGCTACCCTTTTCATTGGCTAATCAGGGCAATATGCAAATTAATTGCCAACTAAGATGGTGGTTAACCGCCAACAAAGATGGTGGCTAATTTGCATACATAGGCGCAATGATAGGAGGCAAA
>NW_006293550.1:40619-42251 GCF_000327345.1 Myotis davidii
AACATCTGGAAAGATACAAAAAGAAGGTTAAGAAACAGGCAAAGCCTAGGTGGTAAAAGTCCTGTTTATGTCATAGAAGAAGGTCATCATTTTTCCTGGAAATAATGAAAAGCTATTGAAGACTTTAATTGGAAAAGTTGTATGTTAAGAAGGAAACACACATACAAACTAAATGAATATGTATGCATTCAGTGCATGAATGTCTTGTTTAAAAAATGTGGATTAGTTATTAATTTGTTAAATAACCATTACATGATATGGGTGAAAAGTGGTAAATGATTCTCTGAAAGGACCAGGTATATGGTTTCAGGTTGGTCAAAAGGCTTTAAAAGGAAGCAATATTACCATTATCCTGAACCCCATCCCACCTTTGAGGCTCAAAGGACCTTTAGAACTAGATAAGAAAGAGAAGATTGATCTAATTTGACTTAAAAATTAATTAAAAATCTTCTTTATGTCCTGATGTTTGCTATTTAATGGAATGAAGGCTATGAATTCTCCCACCTGATTCAAAGAACTTCCTTGTGCCTAAAATGTATATAAGTCACGTGTGCAATCACACACACACACACACACACACACACACACCTCTTTTTCTCATTTAGGCATTTCTCTGCCTTATATTAATTTCCATTCTATTCCTTGTAGTGTAATAAGAGACATCCCAAGTCAAACAAAAGAGGTATTAGCAAGAGATACAGAAGAAATCAGCCTATGATTGCAAAATTCTCACTTAATTAGAGTCCACTCTTAAAGATTTAATCCTTTGTAAGCTCTTGGCATCTTATTTCACATAAAAACTAAAATGTTTCCAAATAGTTCAGACCTTTACTTGACATTTTTTTTTAAATATACTTTATTGATTTTTCCACAGAGAGGAAGGGAGAGGGACAGAGAGTCAGAAACATCGATGAGAGAGAAACATCGACCAGCCGCCTCCTGCACACCTCCCACTGGGGCCGTGCCCGCAACCAAGGCACATGCCCTTGACCGGAATCAAACCTGGGACCCTTGAGTCCGCAGGCCGACGCTCCATCCACTGAGCCGAACCGGTCAGGGCTTTACTTGACATTTTGACACTTAAAATAGCTGATGGATGTTCTTCAAATGCCAAAATTAGTAAGTAAAATTGATATAAAATAAGAAACCAGTTGGCGGGAAAGGGAGGCATATGTAATACTTATAAGAATAAAGATTTTTATAAAATTGATATAAAATAGTATTAATTTTCTACATCATCTTGGAATAAAAGTAAAAAGTAAACCATCTTAAGCAAAAGGAGAAATCATCACCTTCTTCTACAAGAAAATATGGAGATAATTGAATATTCTAATACTCCCAAATACCAGAGAGTAAACAAACAAACAAACAAAACAAGAGAAGAAAAAGAGGTAGCTGGGGCACTAACTATCATTTTATAAGTGAACTAGAGGCCGGGTGCACAAAAATTTGTGCACTTGGGGGGGTAGGGGGGGATCCCACAGCCAGGCCTGTGCCCTTTCGCAGTCTGGGACACCTTGGGAGATAACGACCTGCTGGCTTAGGCCTGCTCCCGGGTGGCAGAGGGCAGGCCCAATCCCTAGGTGCAGCCCCTGGTCGGGCTCAGAGCAGGGCCTGTTGGGGAGTTGGGGG
>NW_006293550.1:42643-46977 GCF_000327345.1 Myotis davidii
TTTTTTACAATGTTTGAAACTGCAGGCTCAGAGGCCGGCAAGGCAGGCAGGGAACGTTGCAGTCCTCGGTCACTGAAGCAAGCAATCCTCATGTTAGTTTCAAGCTGCCTGGCTGCCGGCGGCCATCTTGGCTGACAGTTGATTAGCCAATGGGAAGGGTATCGGTCGTACGCCAATTACCATCTTTCTCTTTTATTAGATAGGATAGTCCCACACCACTCCTGTAGCTGACACTGTTGGTATGAAGTCCAGATTCCCTCCTATACCCTGACTCTTTCAATGTGCCCCTCTCCTTTTTGGGTACACCATTGTTTCTCCTGGCCTACATCTTTGAATTTCATGAATGTACTCCACAGAGTTTTCTGGACCTGTTGGCTCTCATAACAAAAAGCTGGAGACAGGGGCTCTATGGTGTGGAACTTTCCAAGTGCAATTCCAACACAGGAGCTATAATTTACACGACAATCATTCTCCAGGATTAGCAGAAACTACCCTCTGAGGAACTGCCTGAACCACAGCCTTTCTGTGATTCTTACCATTTTCCATCTTGTGTCCTCTATTTCCTCACTGATTCCTTTCAGAAGCAGTTTCTTTTAAGTATAGTCAGAAGTTTGGATATTTAAAAGATGGAATTACTGAAACCTTTATATGGGTTTACAGTATGCACAGAACTTTCAAGAGAAAACAGAAAGAAATAAAAATATGAAATGTAGACTGTGAAATTGATTCATCTTGAGCCTATACATTTTCTAAAAAGTTATTAGTTAGGAGCTGCATGTGGCAAAGTATTTGGTGCACCACCCAGATCTCTCCCTCAGGATTCAGAAACTCATTCTGCTAGCTGGCATAGTTGAGTCACTCCTCAAGATGCCTTTGTCTAAGCTTAAAGCCCCTCTTTAGGAGAAGTCAGCTTCCAATAATGAGTTATTGCGTGTGCACAAAGAATAGAACTCTGGCTTAATTTGGAATATTGCTGAAAGGCCAGCTCAGTCTCAGAGTCCCCTAAGAGTTTAGCTGAAGTCAATCTTGAACTTCATTGCGTTTTAATTTCTTTCTCTACCCAATCTCGCTTTGTGCATTCTTTTACAAGTATTATTTCCAAGAGTAATTCACATTAAGTTACCTGCATGACCATCACTTTTTCAGCAGAAAATATACCATATAGTAGGTCTTAAATACTGGTATTGGTAGAGAAGGAATGCCTGATTATGAGATATATAGGGATCAGGTAGTTAGAATTATTCTTTACAATCTCTTAGGTACTAAAAGTGGTAAAATGTGCCAGCCCAATAGCAATTTATCATTATATAAAATGGCACATTTGGGATCAGACAAGAGCAGAGTCAGAAGGCACAGGTAAGATGTATGAGTAGTTAGCCCAGAGGCCATAACACCATCTCTCTTGCATTTATCCTCCGCTCATGCTTATGCTTATATGTAAGAAGGGGTATTGCTAATGACTTACTTATACAGGAGAAAAAAGACTGACTTTGTTCACAGAATAGTAGGCTCACATGTGGGTACAAGGGAACATTTATTCAGCACTACAGCACCTGAATAGCAACAGTGAGGAAAAAGCACCCCTAGAGCTTTGGGAGGTGTACCTGGTCATTCACTTTGTGTGGAAAGAAAAGTGGCATGAAAGCAGTTAGTTACCTACAAGGGAGCACCCATATGACTGTCAGATAATTTCTCAGTGTAAACTTTGCAGGCTAGAAGTGAGTGGCAAGAATATTCAAAGTGATGAATAGTAAGGATCTACAACCAAGATTACTCTACCCAGCAAAGCCATAACTTAGAATTGAAGGTCAGATAAAGAACTTCACAGATAAGAAAAAGCTAGAGTTCATGACCACCAAACCAGTATTACATGAAATATTCAAGGATATTCTTTAAGAAGAGAAAAGAAGAGAAAAAAGAGATTAAAAATATGAGCAATACAATGGCAATAAATATATGTCTATTAACAATGGAATATAAAAATCAAAATAAACAAACTAGAAATCTAATGAACAAAGTAAACTGATGAATAAAATAGAATTGGAGAAATAAAACATGGAACAGACTGATGAATATCAGAGGGAAGGGGTGGGAAGAGATTAAACAAAAATCATATATATGCATAGGTAATATATATATAT
The DNA here is from genome assembly GCF_000327345.1 of Myotis davidii. NCBI lineage: Eukaryota > Metazoa > Chordata > Mammalia > Chiroptera > Vespertilionidae > Myotis > Myotis davidii. The sequence continues at coordinate 44,785 of NW_006293550.1, forward strand.
GTATGCATTACCTATGGGCACAGACAATAGGGTAGTAAAGGACTGGGGTGGGGCAGGAATCATGTGAAGGGGGGTAATGGGGGGAAAAGGGGGAACATCTGTAATACTCTCAACAATAAAGATTAAAAATTATCCTAATATATAAAGAGCCAGGGTCTGTCATGACCAAAACATCCAGACAGATGACCTAACACCAGGCTAGGGTCCCGGCCAGCATGGTGGAAGTCAGTCCTGGGTCCAGGCGGTGCAGTGGAAGTCAGTTCTGGATCCTGGCAGCCCATGGTGGAAGTTGGTCCTGGGTCCCGGGGGCCCATGGTGGGAATTGGTCCTGGGTCCCAGCGGCCTGTGGCCTGGTGGCAGGAGGGAACTGTGGGCCCCAGCCACCCACAGCGTGGTGGCGGAAGGGAGGTGTGGGAATGGAGCCATGCTGCCATAGGACTGGCCTCTGGGTCCCTCCCCCCACCCGCAGGCTCCGGGAAACCAGAGCCAGGCTGCCATCGGACTGGCCTCTTGGTCCCTACTCCCAGCCTGCAGGCTCCAGGAACTGGAGCCATGCCGCGATTGGACTGGCCTCTTGGTCCTTCCCCCCTGACCTTCAGGCCCGGGAAACAAGAGCCATGCTGCAATGGGTCTGGACCCTACCTGACGGGTCCCGGATTGTGAGAGTGTGCAGGCTGGGCTGAGAGACCCCTCTGAGTATGCAAATTTTCGTGCACTGAGCCTCTAGTTAATAATAAAAAGAAAAGTGGCGTGAGACAAGTATATACTGTGATTAATGGGCAGGGGCATTAACATTATGCTAAGTGGAAAAAGCCAGTCATAAAAAAATAAAGAACACATATTATATGATTCTTTTACAGGAAATTACCAGAATAGTTACTCTGATAGTTTTCTTCATTGATCAGGTGTCTGGAAGAGAAAATAATTGGAAAATTGATTACAAGAAATTCTGGGGAAGCGACATATAAATAGATCCATTATACTGAGTACAAAGTGTGAAGATCTTTGTATCATATAATAACAGCCTTTAGAAAGCAACCAACATTGAAGATTTGTCAAATAGCCAAGGAGATACAATAATGAGCAGTTTAATATCAGCTAAACATTGTCATGATTGCCCATGGTGGCAGAAATGGAATCTATGAATAGATTCAACAGTATAAGCCAGTGATGGAGAACCTATGACACGTGAACCTATGTCACCTCTGACACGCGAACTCATTTTTTTGGTTGATTTTTCTTTGTTAAATGGCATTTAAATATATAAAATAAGCATCAAAAATATAAATCTTTTTTTTTACTATGGTTGCAAATATCAAAAAAATTATGAATATTTCTATATGTGCACGGCACCAGAGTTAAGTTAGGGTTTTTCAAAATTTTGACACCCTGAGCTCAAAAGGTTCGCCATCACTGGTCTAGATGGTATAGATTACATAGTGGACATGGTCCTACTAAAGGACATAGCAAGAATTCCATTTAAAATATTATATATCCATACAATGGAATGATATTTGGAAATAAAAAGAAAAGAAGTACCACTACCTTCTAAAACATGCATGAACCTTGAAAACATTATGCTAAGTGGAAAAAGCCAGTCATAAAAAAATAAAGAACACATATTATATGATTCTTTTACAGGAAATTACCAGAATAGTTACTCTGATAGTTTTCTTCATAGCATGTATAATGATTATAAATAAATATTTGCTTAACAACCATGTTATATGCCAGACTCTAAGTTCCATGAAGATAGGTACCATATCTGCCTTATTCACTCTTATAATCTCAGTGCCTAATACATAAAGGAAATGTAATGAGTGAACAATGTACATTTTTTTGAAAATGACCGGTGATATACACAACCTATACCTGGAAAAAAAAACTTCCGTCAATGAGTCAAATCATTTGTATTTTTGCTATATAACATTTCATTTTCTGTCATAATTTTACTAACTTTAATATTAATATCAATATCTATGTACTCATTATGAAGAAAACCTACCGTATTTGCCGGCGTATAAGACGACTGGGCGTATAAGACGACCCCCTAACATTTCCACTCAAAATACAGAGTTTGTTATATACTCGCCGTATAAGACTACCCCATCTTCCGCACACCTTCCACACACCAAATAAAAGGTAAAACATTATCAGATTTGATTTTAACATTTTAATTTTATATTCAAATGC
>NW_006293550.1:48345-50459 GCF_000327345.1 Myotis davidii
GGAACCAAAATGTTAACATATTTAAAGAAAGAATTTGTCAGTCAGAAGGCGATTTTGTCAATAACTGAGTAGCAAATGTATATGAGACAAAATTACAGAAGTAAACTTTCCCTTGCTTCCTCCCCTTTTTTTCTTGTCTATGGATCATCTTTTCCTGTTTCTTTGTATAATTAGTGTTGTTTTTTTTTAATTGAGTGGTACATAATATATTATTGAGACTTTGGATTCTGGTTTTCTGAACAGTGTTGATTCTTGTTCTAGGAGGAAGTTCAACTATTGGCTGATCACCATGAATTCGTGAAGGTTTGGCTTTATTACTTTGCTAATGAAAATCTATAAAAAAATGTTCATTAAACCTCTCTAACTACAACTCTAAACTCTGTATCCCCTTGAGATCTTATTGGGCTTGTGTTTAGGTTTTGTTAAGGCAAGCCAGCCCTTTTACATACTACTGAGGGAAGAGAACACCTTAGTCAATGGTCTGACATGTTCAGTACCTGTTGTGGTGGTGAAGTCATAGTCAGATGCATCAGGTTATCTTATCTGGATGTCTTTAAAGATACCTTCACCTCCTTGACGTGTTTACTGTCCAATTTATAGATTCTGATTTTTTTCTTTTAGAGAGAGAGAGAGAGAAAAGGGAGAGGGGGAGAGAGAGAGAAACATTGTGAAACATCAAATGGTTGCCTTCCCACTTGCCCCGACCAGGGATGGATTCTGAAACCTGGGTGTGTGCACTGACTGGGAATTGAACCTGCGACCTTGCATCATATGGGACAATGCTCCAACTGAGCCACACCAGCCAGGGTGAGATTCTAATTTGAATCACCATGGAAGTTCAATTATTATAGGGAAAACATGTGCTTCGCATGATAAAATTCAGATTCCCTCTCTTTATAGTCAGAAACTAACATTGAGAGTGATTCTTTTTTTCACTCAGCAATATTTTAAGAGCCTTCTCTAATGCTTAAAATTATGATGGTTGATAAGACAACAAAAACAAAAACAAAACACAGGTATTATCCCCACCCTCACTGGGCTTATACCTACTGAAGAACATAGACCATTAAGCAAGCATTTGCCAAAAAAGCATAATGAGTGCATGAATGCTCTGGCAGGAGAATTCAGGATTTTATGGTAAATGAATATCAAGGACATGTAATATATTTATATTTAAAAATGGGCAAAAACACTGAATTGAGAAAAAGTACAATATTTAAAAAAAAAAAAACTAAAAGAAAGTCAATGTTCTGAAGTAGAGAGTATCAGCAGGTAGGGACTTGTGAAAAATAAGGCTAGGGAAGCAAGGAGAAGCCAAATCATTCTAGTCTATGGAAAACTGAGCTAAGGAACATAGATGTTATCCTGGCTATAATCTGAATGTATTAAAGGCTTTTAATTTTAAGTGGGAGAGTTATCTATAATAATAAAAGCATAATAAGCTAATTAGACTAGATGTCCTTCCAGACGAAGCCAGGGATTCGAGGGAAGCCTGGGTCCCAGGTGCCAGAGGGAAGCTGGTGCCAACAGCCAGGGGAAGAAAGGCTTACACTTGCATGAATTCCGTGCATCGGGACTCTAGTACGATTATAATTTAATTTAGATAGCTTCCTTTAAAGAATATTCTGTGTGGAGAAAGACTCAGGAACTCAAGTTTAAAAGGTATGGCAGTCTGGAGAGATGGTATATTTAGAAACTATAGGACTGTATCTAAATGTAAAAGGTATATACGAACTTGGACACAAATCTGTGGGTGGTGCTACATCTTATTTTAATGTATCATTCTGGTTTTACAGAGTGATATTATGAACGTGTCCCCTGCAGCTGAATGATATATTGACTTTTGGTATATTGACATAATGAAATTTCTTAAGAGGAAGGTTGATCTCTTTAGCTTAATAAATTCATCAAGGGAATTAATGGCTATGTTAAACCCCTTAGAAAGAGCCTGCTGATCTTGTTCCAGGTAAATATTAATATATACATACACATATATATGTACAGATAGGTGAAATATATCATATATATACATATACATATACACATACATACATATACATATACATATACACATACACATACACATATGCATATATACATATTTACATATTTAC
>NW_006293550.1:51138-55848 GCF_000327345.1 Myotis davidii
ATGCTCCAGCTCTTAGGCCTCCGCTGCTGAAAGTAGGTATCTGGTTTGTTTGCTTTCTATAATCGAAACATTGTATCAACTCCAGCTCTGAGATCCCAGCTCGCTGAAAGCAGGTTTCTGGTTTTTTTTTTAGCTTCTATATTTGTTAAAATGTTTCAAACTGCAGGCTCAGAGGCCGGCAAGGTAGGCGGGGAACATTGGAGTCCTCCGTCACTGAAGCAAGCAAGCCTCATGTTAGTTTCAAGCTGCCTGGCTGCCGGCCACCATCTTGGCTGGCAGTTAATTTGCATATCTCAGTGATTAGCCAATGGGAAGGGTAGCGGTCGTATGCCAATTACCATGTTTCTCTTTTATTAGATAGGATATTCAGTTCAAACTTCTAAATAGTTTGTTAAAGAAAATATAGTGTTATATAGATGGTTAGAGCTAAATAAATAAATAAATACTATTTAATGTCTAGAAACAGACAAAAAGACAAATAGCTTACAGAGATTTTTAAAATAGAATAAATTTTATTTTAGTCTTGCACTATGTCTTTTCTTTATTGTAGAAGAAATATAAAAGTAGATCATAGCTCAATTTTTCTGAATAAACTGTTATTTCTTGCAAACATTTACAAGAACTTCAAATGATATAATGCTACAGAGAGACCTTTCCTTTAACTACAGTGGAACTGTGGGTTTTTAACATTTATTTAATACTTTTTACTGGTAAACATATACAAGAACCTTTCATAGGAAAATATCTCACCAAATAACTTTATCCAACACAAGCCCAAAGCTTTTCATTTTACTAGTAAAGTGGACACTGGAACCTCATTCAATCTGTTTCTCTCTCCAGCCATATTCCCCTCACTCTTACTTTCTACTAAGGGACTACACTCCAGTCACTTAGCATTGTATTCATTCAACTCTTATCTCAGTGACTTCTGTTCCCTCAAGTATAAGATTCTAGGGAAACCAAAATCAAATCTTCACTAAAGAAAACTTCAGAGTGTTTTATCCAAAAAGCAAAGTATGTGATACGAAACAAACAGCTGCTTCTACAAAATATATAGCAGGCTTGACACACTTCAGTATCTCTCATACCAGAGCCAAACATTCTCAAGAGAAAGGTAAAAATGTTTATACTTCAGATGATAGAACGTGGGCTCATATTAAATATACCTGGGCAACATAATTCTTCTCTATAAAAAAAATAAACCTGTAAATTCTTGTCTAAAAGGGGGAAAAAAGAGACACTGATCTGTCACATGTATAAAATGCTGTTTGATTTAAACAACAGAACCACACAATTTGAAATACTCAGAAACAGAGTAATCTGAGGGAATCTTACCAAGGGAATTTTTGGTATCTAATATATGTATCTCTCTCTCTCTCTCTCTCTCTCTCTCTCTCTCTCTCTCTCTCTCTCTCTCTAACTGGAACATGTTTGACCTTGAAGATACAACTGATCAAAAAACATAATTCCCCTTTGATGATAATGTATTTCTGATATGTACCCTTCTCTGAGCAGGGTAACACGTCCACTTCAAACAAAGCAGCTTGACCCTGTCTACTAGAAAAAAGCCAAAACTGTGTTTCTCTTACTCACCAAGCCTGGGGGCACCACAAAGTCAAGATAGCAGAGCCAGGGGCCCTCCCCGGGCTGGGTAGCCTCTGGGCTGGGCTGCATGGCGGGCCTGAGTGTGCCTCCACCAGGGGGCTGCCCCCGGGCTGCACAGATGCCCTCCTGGTGATGGTAGTCTCTGTCCACCGGCTCATGCTGTGCATGCCTCCAGCTGACCAGTTGTGACATTATGGCATCTGGGCTAATTTGCATATTACTCTATTATTACTATACTAGGGGCCCGGTGCACAAAATTCGTGGAAAACTGTGTCTTTCAAAGACAAAGGCATTACCAAGGCAATGAAACTTGGTAGCCATTATGAGCATCAAGCTGTGTCTTGTTTTCAGCTGCTGAATGGATACTACATTAAAGCATTAGATAGATTTGTTGGTGACAGCTGCCACCTCATCTATCAGCCATTACAGGAATAATATTAGAGAATCCATTTAGCATCCCAGATGAAGGTTTAAATCCTTATTAGTTTTGATTTTCCCATAAAAAGGTAAGTTTTGGCAACACTGCAGAACAGCACTAAAAAAAAATGCGTAGAAACAAAACTTCTTTGCTTTTCCTAATGAATCATACCTAAACAGTGAGGAGCATGTTTGGTGTCCCAAGTTCTTTCTGTGACACTACACATACTTTTTGAGAATTATAGCTTTATTTGGAGAGAGATATTTCAAGCTGTTAGTACTTGTTCTGACTCTGATATTCATGCTGAGGAGAGAATAAAAACTCAGAGAAGTCAATATATTTGAAAAGCAAAAAAAAGTGATGAAATTCAGTAAGTAGTTTAAGGTTGAGCTTTGCTACATGTTAGAACCTAAAGAATCAATTTTTCTGCCATTAATTATATATGTCAATATTGTGTTTGTGTGTACCTTTTGTAGCATTAAGCACTTTTTTTCTTCATTTTAATTTGTTATTCATTTCAGAATTATTTTATTCAAATGCTTGATAAAAATAATAGTAGCAGCATATGTAGGTACTTTCATTGTGAAAATAATATTTAGTACTGTAAATCATTGAGATTAAACTATCCTCTCACCTATCTATAGCAATAGAGTTCAAGTGTCAGTCATTGCTTTTAGAAATGTCTTTTAAGAAGTAAACATTTAACAGCTTTTCAACAAAGAGCACATTTTATCCAAGAAAGGGTTACAGAGTAAGGATTTACTTCTATAGAGAAAAAAAAAATTAAAGTAAAAACAATAATATCTGGAAGAGTATCTTGAAACCAATCTTACTCAGCACAGCTGTGCTTATACATGCACACAAAATTAATCTTGGTCACTCAGTGGTTCAATCAAATGTTACTCATTTGTTCACTGTTTCAAAAATTCATCCAAGTCTTGTTCATATTTTTTACATAAACAATTATATCATCAGCAAGCAAGAACAGTTTTATTTCTTCCTCCCCAATCTGAATGCCTTTTATTTACTTTCTTGTCTTATTACATTAGCTAGGACTTCAAGTACAGTGTTGTAAAGGAGTGGTGACAGAGGACATCTTTGCCTTTTTCCTGATCTTACTGGGAATCCCTTTTATATTTTCAATTTACTCTCCAACTATATTTCTGCTCTGCACTCTTTTAATAGAGAAACTAGAGGCCCAGTGCATGAAATTTGTGCATGGGGGGAGCCCTCAGCCTGGTCTACACCCTCTCCAATCTAGGACCCCTCAGGAGATGTTTGACTGCGTCTTATGCCAATTACCATTTTTCTCTTTTATTAGTGTAGACTAGAGGCCCGGTGCCCCAAAATTTGTGCACTCAGGGGGAGGGGGGGTCCCACAGCCCGTCCTGTGCCCTCTCGAAGTCGGGGACCCCTCGGGAGATAACACCCTGCTGGCTTAGGCCTGCTCCCAGGTGGCAGAGGGCAGGCCCAATCCCTAGGTGCAGCCCCTGGTCAGGCTCAGAGCATGGCCGATTGGGAAGTTGGGGCGCCGCCCCCTGTCATGCACAGAGCAGGACGGATTGGGAAGTTGCAGTCTTGCTCAGGGTAGGGCCGATTAGGGGGTTGGGGCAGAGGCCCAGTGCATGAAATTTGTGCATGGGGGGAGCCCTCAGCCTGGTCTACACCCTCTCCAATCTAGGACCCCTCAGGAGATGTTTGACTGCGTCTTATGCCAATTACCATTTTTCTCTTTTATTAGTGTAGACTAGAGGCCCGGTGCCCCAAAATTTGTGCACTCAGGGGGAGGGGGGGTCCCACAGCCCGTCCTGTGCCCTCTCGAAGTCTGGGACCCCTCGGGAGATAACAACCTGCTGGCTTAGGCCTGCTCCCAGGTGGCAGAGGGCAGGCTCAATCCCTAGGTGCAGCCCCTGGTCAGGCTCAGAGCATGGCCGATTGGGAAGTTGGGGCGCCGCCCCCTGTCATGCACAGAGCGGGGTCCCTCAGGGGATTGGGGCGCCACCCTCTATCACCCACAGAGCAGGGCCGAACAGGGGGTTGGGGCACCACTCCTTGTCACACTCAAGCCAGGGTCGATGGGGAGGTTGTGGTGCCACCCCCTGTCACATAATGCAGGGCCAATCAGGGGGTTGGGATGCTGACCCCTGTCATGCACAGAGCGGGGTCCATCAGGGGATTGGGGCGCCACCCTCTATCACCCACAGAGCAGGGCCAAACAGGGGGTTGGGGCACTGCCACTGTCATACTCAGAGCAGGGCTGATGGGGAGGTTATGGCTCTACACTATCACACACAGAGAAGGGCCCGTGGAGATGGGGTTGGGTCGCCACACCCTATCACACACAGAGCAGGGCCATTCAGGGGGTTGGGCGCCGCACCCTGTCACACAGAGCCGCAGGGCAATCAGGGGGTTGGGGTGCTCCCCCCTATCAGGCACAGAGCAGGGCTGATCATGGGGCTGGGGTGCCTTCCCCTGTCATGAACAAAGTAGGGTGGATAGGGAGGTTGTGGCCCCACCTTCTCACACACAGAGCCGCAGGGCGATCAGGGGGTTTGGGCACTGCCCCTTCTCACGCTGATCCTGGTGCTGGGCGGTCTCACGGTTCCACTGATCCCTGTGCTGGGAGGCATATTATCCATTTACTATATAGGATAGAGGCCTGGTGCACGGGTGTTGGCTGGCTGGGG
>NW_006293550.1:56081-56615 GCF_000327345.1 Myotis davidii
TACATGAAATTCATGCACAGGGGTGTATGTGTCCCTCAGCCCAGCCTGCACCCTTTCCAATCTGGGACCCCTCGAGGGATGTCTGACTGCCCATTTAGGCCTGATCCCACCGGCCTGATTGCTCCCAACTGCTCTCCCCTGCTGCCCTGGTCCCCCACAACTGCTCTCCCCTGCATGTTGAACGGGGTGGCAAGGGAGTTTCTGCCAGATATGGTTTCCTTCTGCTTGCTCGCCAGAGCTACCCCACGTGATGCCTTTACCCTTCCTTCCTTGCTGCCCCGAGCCAACACGCATGAGATCGCCAGGGACGAAACTAAGATCCCCCATTGAATTGTGTGGAGATTGTACTGCACAGGAGCCTGCCTGATCCAGGGAGGGTTGGGGTCATTCACTGCGGGAAAGGTTCAATTTAAACAAAGCTGCCGCTTAGACAGGTGCCGGCTGAGCCGTTTGTGGAGGGTTTATCATCCCTTCTGGCTGTTTCCTTGGGCACCACAAAGTCAAGATAGCAGAGCCAGGGGCCCTCCCCGGGCT
>NW_006293550.1:65435-66346 GCF_000327345.1 Myotis davidii
GTGCTGAGGAACTGATGCTCCCCTGCCAGCCGGCCTGGTCACCCCTCACTGGACTCCCCTGCTGGCCTGGTCACCCCTAACTGCCCTCCCTGCTGGCCTGATCAAGGTCTCCCCTAACTGCCTTGGCCCCTGCCACTGTGGCTTTGTGTGGAAGACGTCTGTCTAATTAGCATATTACCCTTTTATTAGAACAGATTATACAACATAAACTTTAAGGTAGAATTGCATTAGTAGAAACGAGACATTTCATTTAAAAATGTATATTGATTTGGTATGATTCAAATCCACTTGTTTATGACAAAAATGAAGTCTTTAAGAATAGGATTGCTTGCTCTGGATGGTTTGGCTCAGTGGCTAGAGCTTCATCCTGAGGACTGAAGGATCCCTGGCTTGATTCTGGTCAAAGGCACACGCCTGGGTTGCGGGCTTGATTCCCAGCAGGGCACATGCAGGAGGCAGCTGATCAGTGATTCTCTCTCATCATTGATGTTTCTATCTCTCTCCTTCTCCCTTCATCTCTGAAATCAATAAAAATATATTTAAAAATAATAAATGAGCACATGGTGACTGCCCCAACATGGAGGATCCGGGGTAAGACGGAGGGCATAGCCCTCGCCCTTTCATCCCAAATGCTGGGAGGATTGCCAGGTGTTTCCAGGGAAAGTGGAACTTTGCGTGGATTTCACGGGACCGAGAGCCCACTGCAGGCTCCATACTTTATGTGCAGAAAGTTCTAGCAGGACTCACGGGTGGCTGAGGTTTTGCAGGTGAGAGACGCGGAAAGAAAAGGTTAGTATGTGTGGGATGGAGCTTCCCCAGGCCTTTCATCCGGAGTCCCTGACTCCGTCCGGCCTCAGTTTCCCTGGCAGGCTCTTGAAGTGTGACTCTGAGTCGCCTGCTGCCTGGACTGC
>NW_006293550.1:68354-69444 GCF_000327345.1 Myotis davidii
TATTGGTTTTTTTGATTCTTCTTACTGTTGAACGGGGTGGCAAGGGAGTTTCTGCCAGATATGGTTTCCTTCTGCTTGCTCGCCAGAGCTACCCCACGTGATGCCTTTACCCTTCCTTCCTTGCTGCCCCGAGCCAACACGCATGAGATCGCCAGGGACGAAACTAAGATCCCCCATTGAATTGTGTGGAGATTGTACTGCACAGGAGCCTGCCTGATCCAGGGAGGGTTGGGGTCATTCACTGCGGGAAAGGTTCAATTTAAACAAAGCTGCCGCTTAGACAGGTGCCGGCTGAGCCGTTTGTGGAGGGTTTATCATCCCTTCTGGCATGGGCAAAATAATTAATTGTTGACAATAAAAGGCTGTATATAAATTGTACCAGGTGCCCTGGCCAGTGTGATTCAGTTGGTTGAGTGTGCTATGTACCAGGAGGTTGCCAGTTGAATTCCTGGTCAGGGCACATGCCAAAGTTGTGGACTCAATCCCCAGAAGGAGGCATGCAAGAAGCAGCTGATTGATGTTTTTGTCATCTAAGTTTCTCTCTCTCTTCCTCTCCCTTCCTCTCTCTGCTACGCCCACCATGCATTTAGGCTATAAAGACCAAAACTTGGGGAGGACAGAGTGCTTCTGGGACAGGAGACAGTGTGGGTTAGCAGCTAGGAGGCAGGGAAGATGCGGGAATGCCCAGTGCCTAAGCACCAGAGGGTCTGGGATATGCCAATCTGCTGGGGGTGGGGTCAGGCCCTGCACTCAAAGAGGTCAGGTCCAGAGGGAGGACAGGGGTGTGGTTCCAGGGATCCCCTTCCTGCTATGATCCTCCTCTTCCCCTTGACCCCCTAACCTGTCCATTTGGATGAAGGAGGTGGGAAGCAGGTACGCAATGCCTGGGTGGGACACCCCTCAGTCCCGGGTCTCTCCCAAGGCAGGGGAGGGGTGTTTGTATTGGTTTATTTGATTCTTCTTACTGTTGAACGGGGTGGCAAGGGAGTTTCTGCCAGATATGGTTTCCTTCTGCTTGCTCGCCAGAGCTACCCCACGTGATGCCTTTACCCTTCCTTCCTTGCTGCCCCGAGCCAACACGCATGAGATC
>NW_006293550.1:73238-86188 GCF_000327345.1 Myotis davidii
AGTGGATAGAGCATTGGCCTGCAGACTGACAGGTCCTGGGGTCAATTCCAGTCAAGGTTACATGCCCGGGTTGCGGACTCAATCCCCATAAGGGGGCATGCAAGAAGCAGCTGATTGATGTTTTTGTCATCTAAGTTTCTCTCTCTCTTCCTCTCCCTTCCTCTCTCTAAAACCAAAAATCCCCACAAAAACATGTTTTAAGAAGTGAAACCAGGTTGCAAAAATAGTTTGTGTAATATGAAAACAAAGTTCAAAACTAAAATATTAATTAAAACTTACCACTTAGATTACTTTTACATTTTAAAATATTGACAGGTAGGTCAGAATAAGTGGCTGAACATAACTTAGATAGGCTAAAAACTTCCTAAAATTCTAGGTCTTTTTCTTTACTTCAAATTATTTTTAAAAATGTATATTTATAATTAAATTTATTTAAATTTAAAATTTTCATAGAAAATAAAAACAAATAAGAGAAGACAGTAAAAAAGAAAAAAAGCACCTATTAATCAAAAGACAATTTCTCTCTAATTACCTTATTTCATTTTGATTGAAGATTTTCTGTATATCTCTTATACAGACTTATTTCAAAAGCATATTGTTTTATAAGCAAAATTTGCATTCTAGTAATCTCTTATTATCAATCAAATAAGTTTTCTATAACTTTTTTTAAATATTTTAGTATCTTTATATTATTTTTGAATTTTACAGTTATATAGTGTCAAACAAAAATAATTTATTTAAAACAAAAATGCTCCAATTATATAAATAACTTAAAAACAGCCCTATAATACATCATTGGGTATAATACTTGCAACACTTAACCAAATTTTAGTTTAAATAACATTATGTAGTCAACCAACTTGTTTTTACCAGTTGGTTAATCATGTTTGGGGGGTCTAATTACTTAAGGCTTCGTGCAGTGAGCATGGACACAGTAAAACCAGATTCACATTTGAAAAATCTACTCTGTTGATCGTTTGTAAAATTACTAAAAGGAAATGAAATAACTGGGTCTGGAATAAAAATGTGGATGTTGTCATACTAATCAGACTGAAAATTAAAACCTGAATTAAAATTCTGTGAAGAGACATAAAAGGAAGATAAAAATTCATGACACATTGACAATATTAGATTTCCAGAGTATGAAAGAGTGAATAGAAATGGACAATATTTGAATTTCTAAAATGGTTGATATATGCATTTTAGTGCTGTTAACTGTGGAAGTAATTCCAAGGGAAAGATGATGAGTTCAAAAATAGACACAGTTTCTGAAATCTTTATCAGACATCCCCAAAACACTTCGATAGATGGTTTAATTTATGGATTTTAGGGCCTGAGAAGATATCTGGGCTAAGTGGATTATTCTAGCATCAAAAGCACAAAAGTGGAAAATAACTGACAAATAAGTTTAAAATGGCCCCAAAACAGCATGTAAAGAGAAAATGAAGAATAAAACCTTAAAGAACACCTCATTTAAAGAGTTGAATATAAAAATTCATGAAGAAGTTTGACAAGAAAGAGCCATATATATATGCTGGGAATTAGAATGAAATGGCCAGCACAGAGGCTGAGGGAGAAGACAAGTTTAATAATTTAATGGTAAGCATATGATAATTCTGTCATATATTCAAAGAGCTCAAGTAGAAAACATGTTACTGTGGCACCTCCTTTATCCCTGATCTCATAATTCCATTTAAGGAATTGCTCTTAAGGCAACTTTTCTGGTTGAAAAGTGAAAAGTGACCCCTCAGAATGGTGAGTTGGAAGAAAAGGATGAAGCTAGCATGCCTTCCCTTTTATCTTTTGCCCTGGCAAAGGGCTTTTCTCTGTGGGGTAGCTTACAGCTTGGGATACCTTTGATTCATGAAAGTGTTAGAAAGCCTATTTGACTGCACACAGAATCCATATCCTTCAACTTAGGTGTTATAAGTGATAATGCTGACATTTTTAATTTCCTTTTCCACTGATCCCTGTTTTATTTCTCACCTGCTTCAAACCTCAGGCATGAGAGGGAATAATGTTATGTATTGACTGATTCAAACATCAGTGATAAGGATTGAGTTGTGTTAACTCATCTCAATCCCCAGAGTGTGGTTGCAAATAACCATGTAATCATAATTACAGCGGTTGTTTTGGACTGGTTGTGGAGGAAGTCAGACTATAATCTGTTAGAAAATTGATGTGTTAGAAGGGGTGAGAGAAGAATAGATCATTTTTATGAGTGTTGGCTTTGAAAGGAAAGAAACACTGCTTGCTAAGGAGGACGTCGCGCTGAGGGAGGTCTATGGCTTGGCTGTTGGTGCTTTTTAATATGAACAGAGCACAACATGTTTCAAGCTTTAGGGTAGAACCAGATGAAGGCACACGAGAGGTAGAATTTGATGGAGTGCAGTTTGAGAGGGATAAATTTCAGAACAGAGGTGGGCAGGGCAGTTTATGACTAAAATTGGATCAAGGCATGTAAGGACAAAGCACTAGGGATGCAAAGACAAATAAAATATGATCTTTGCTTTCAAGGGACTCATCCTGGGGATTGTGGAAGACAAACTTAATCAAGCTAATCATAATACATGTTGCAGAGTAAAATTTGAAAATCTGACTCGTGTCCTGTAAAATGACTCTTCTCTAATCTCAGAGTCTTCCTTTATTTTCCCGTAGGAAATTTAGAAAACTAGAGATCAAGGTCTTGATGCAGCCTCTCTCTGAAGGTAATTTAATACCTGAGAAGAGTTTGACAAGAAGGAGTAACATCATTCAAATCATTCTTTTGTAGCTTTATGTCAGTCTTTTAACCTTTCTTCAGTATATTGGCCTAGATATGCTGCATAAATACTTGAGAAATAGCTTGTTACTGTCAAGAAGTGTGCATTTAGCTTTAAGAACTTTGGAGATTGGCCCAGCCAGTGTGGCTCAGTAGTTGAGCGTCTACCTATGAAACAGGGAGGTCACGGTTTCATTGCCGGTCAGGGCACATGCCCAGGTTGTGGGCTCAATCCCCAGTGTGGGGCGTATAGGAGGCAGCTGATCAGTGATTCTCTCTCATCATTGATGTTTCTATCTCTTTGTCCCTCTCCCTTCCTCTGTGAAATCAATAAAAACATATTTAAAAATACTTGGAAGATTTCTGTCCAGGGCATATCAGATATGAGAAAAAATTTGATTTTGAAAATGTTCTGAATCTAGGCTATCTTCAGAAAAAAATTACAGTGTATATAATCAAGGCATCTGTCTGCCAACACCTGGGTATTTATTTCAGTTAAATATGGATGTACACAGGGCATCGCTGATGAAGGGGAGGGAGTAACACATGGCACTAAGCTTGAATATCAGGCTGGTTTAATCCAGATTCACATCCCTTAGTGTGATCTCTGGAAGCTTGTTTCATTTTTCTTTCAGTTTCTTTACTTGTAAACTGAGGAGAGAAGGGGGAGAGAAAAGTAGCTTTTATTGTGCTCTGCTGGGAGATTTATTTACTCGAGAGCAGGAAACATAGTTGTGAAGAAGAGTCTGGAGCCAGGCTTCCTCAGTCTAAGGTTTGGCTTCATCTCCTAATAGCCATGTGACCTCTGTTAGTTTTATAAATTGTGCCAATGGTGACTTATCTGTACAGTGACAATGACAACTAAAGGTAATGACTCATTTGCAATATCTTGTGATTATGAAGTGAGTCAATATATAGAAGCACTTAGAACCGTACCTAGAACATGACAAGCAGAACGTAAACATTAGGTGTTTTATAATTTACCTCACATGGTGGTTGCAACAATCAAATGAGATAGAAAAAAAGCATCTCTTAACACAGTGCTTGATGCCGAATAATAACACAGTGTGATGCCGAATAAGTTCATGACAAATGGCACTTATATAGTTTGTAATAAAATTTGTTTCACAATCTTGTCATTGGATGGTATTTATTTGCATTTTCAAGATAAAGAAACTGAAACAATAAAATTCCAAGAAACTTTTAAACATTAAGAAGTAAAATCCAGAATCCAAATCCTATTCTAAGGATTAAAAAAATCTATGCTGCTTCCATTAATTCATTATATAGAAATAATGAACTAAAATTTAATAATATCTATTTCACAGTGTTATTGTAATGATTAAATGGGTTAGTATTTATAAAATGTTCTGTGAACTGTAGGAGGTAAGTTAATCTAAGCTGTTATTACATCCCATGGGTAAGTTTATATTCTCAACTCAATGTCCCATCATATTCCAACAGAATATGTAGCCCAGATATTTACCACAATCTGTGATATCAAAATATGAAGTGTCTCAAAGTCTCTACTAATTTGGAAGAATATTCAGAGGGAGAACGGAATAAAGTGACTCGCCTGAATGTATTTTGTGAGTAGTTTCATAGGCACCAAAACTTATGTAAACATGAATATTATGGTTTCTATGTGAGGCAGACATATGAGTATTTTTTCTCCCCCAAACCAAAGCAGACATTTTCCTTTCAATAAATGATAATGCACTGATGTGTATGAAAAAGAGCTTTATACCAAGATGTCAAAAACATCTGAAAAAATAAATCAATAATAATGATACTGGAGGGAAAATTGACATTAAACTTTAGAGCAATACAAAAGGATAAGTCACATAAAATAATACATTCCTTCATAAGTTGAAACTCAACTAATTACAAATGTACCTAATTCATAAACACGTAAAAAAGAATTTATTTTAGCCAGCTTATGAGCCTGAAAATCTGGTGGGATTTTTATTTCAATACACATTTCATTTCCTATAAATATGATGATATGTATCTACAAAATTAACAATAGCCAAGAAAAGCAATGCCTAATAAACCTAGTATCAAGAATTATTGAGTGCAAATTAACTACACAGAACTTGTAAGTGATGTTATTAGTTTTTAATTAATAATCCACTTGACCTTTTAGGAAGAAGATGATACTTCTTTATTGCTGAATCACCCTTGAGACAAGTAGGAGCTGTTCTCCAATATTGCAATATAGCCTGAATGATTAGTTGTCACATCTAGTTTGCTTGAAAAGTAAATATTTTTTACTACCAGTGTTCTTATAAAAACTTGACATTTATCTAAAATGAATGAACAAATGTTTGATATTTAAAGAAGGCTAAACTATTTCTATACCTATGAGATCATGTGATCCAAATGATTAAAAGTAATTATTGTGAAAGATAAGAATATATCAATTGATCAATAAATTCAAATTTTATCAATATTTCAGAAATGAACCATATATAATTCAAAATAATAATATGTTCAGCATCACAATTCCTTATAAAGGGTGTTCCAAAATTCACGCAAGAAGTAATTTTGAACATTTTAAAATATAATTTCAGATAACTCATGGTTAAAAAGAGAAATCAATCTATAAATTAGGAAAAAAATTGAACTGAATGATTACAAGTTTATTACATATTTAAAATTGTGGGATGTGGAGGGAAATGGTGTTTTAAATGGAATTTATACCTTTCAGTGTTTCTATTAGAAAAAAGGAAAGCCTGAAATGAGCTAAGAATTTAGTTTAGAAAGATATTTAAAGGAAC
The DNA here is from genome assembly GCF_000327345.1 of Myotis davidii. Taxonomy (NCBI): domain Eukaryota; kingdom Metazoa; phylum Chordata; class Mammalia; order Chiroptera; family Vespertilionidae; genus Myotis; species Myotis davidii. The sequence goes on from NW_006293550.1 coordinate 78,780, forward strand.
ACAAAGAAGGAAAGAGCCATGCAAGAGATACGCATACTCTGTAATTTTTCATTTATAATTTCAACTTCCAACTTAATTGAATTATGGTCAGAGAATGGGTACTATAGAATATCTTTACTTTGAAAAGTGTTAGAACTTACTTCATGATCTAATCAATCAATGTGAAATTTCTAAGTCTCTTTGAAAAAATAAAATTTGCATTTTTGAACATAAAAAAGTAATTTTGATAGAAAACACAGGTTTATAATTAAAAATTGTAAATTTTTTTATTGATTCATAAAGTATACAGTATAGGGTTATGTATGGAATAGCACATCAGGTAAATGGCCTCCACGGCTTTGGTGGCACATACGCAAAGCCATGGTGTTCATTGATCTTCATTGTCCCTGCTCCTGGGCCATGGTTGGTACTTGGTAATGCTTATCAAATTGAAGGGATTGAAATCAAAGGGCAACAGATATTAGAATCTGATTCAATAAACCAAGTAAAATTAGGCTTTTGTTGTTGTTGTTGTTGTTAATGCTCACGCAAAATTCAAATCTTGCATGAATTTTGGGACACACTTTATTTGTGGGTTTCTCCTGAAATAACTGTGGAGCTTGCTCAGACTGTGCTTTTTAGTATTTAAGGAATTCTGTTTATTAACTGTCTTAGAACCCATAAGCATTTATAATTGTCTGTTCCTTAGAAAACCATGTGGAAGGTTACAGAATTATATATAGTGTCATCACAGAAGCATAAAACGTCAGGCATAGAAAACAACCCAAGATCCTTGATAAAATCATTCTTTCTCCTCCACTTCAATGTTTTAATCAACATTTTCCAGTCTGAATTATTTAAAAATTATATCTAGAATAGTTTTGCAATTCTGTCATCTATGTATCTATCACCTATCTATATTAATTTAATTATAGAATGGATTTAATTTTCTCCTATTTCTAATTAAAGGTATTCATGTATGAAGCAAGATCTACCCACAGATTCTTCCATTAGATGAGTCAACAACCCTTTTAGACAATAAATGTCAATGCGGAAAAATATATTTTCTGTGGTTTACAGCAAAAATAATACTAACATAATATTGAACTAGATATTTGAGGTTAATGACAGAGTACTGACTTTCTGACATTGAGACTTGTGAAAGATATTACACTGCTCAAGACAGACAAAATTTTCAGGAGTTTCAAAGTATGTATTATGAAAACCCTGATTGAAATGTTTAGCTTTTTGTTATCAATAGAAATAGTTCTCTCCAGTTCTGCCTTTTCCAAATGTACTTTTCATGCCTTCCAAAGATCTTTTGTGTGTCTGACTTCAGATGTCTTGTAAACTGTTATGCATCCTGTGAGCTAAAATAGCCATGGTGTTCATGTATTTTAGAGGTTCAAGTTCTTCAATTATTCGTTCTGGCTAAAGAATTATATAATGCTTCACATTATTTAAAAATAAATATAGCTTTTGCCGAAACCGGTTTTGCTCAGTGGATAGAGCGTCGCCCTGCGGACTGAAAGGTCCCAGGTTCGATTCTGGTCAAGGGCATGTACCTGGGTTGCGGGCACATCCCCAGTGGGGGGCGTGCAGGAGACAGCTGATGATGATTCTCTCTCATCTTAGATGTTTCTCTCTCTCTCCCCCTCTCTGATATATATAGCTTCTGATATTAAAATGACAGTCAAGGTAATTAGGAAATGTCTCTCCATCCTTTTAATTCACACAGAATAGTAAAGTGCAAAAGTAAAGGAAAGTGTGCTGAGTTGGCATTCCTATTCGTATCCAGAAGCTTAGACATCCTGAAAAAAAAAAAAAGTAGAAAGGAAAAAGTTTTGGTTTCAGTAGTTGTTGTAGGAATTCGTCCTTGAAATGGCTAGATCAATTAGGAAAAATAACTTAACACAACCTCAAGTAACAATTTAGATCCAAGAAGGGCAGGGACCTCACAAAAGCTTCAGAGATGGCCAAACTGCCCTGTTTAATATAGAGAAAATATCTTCATCGTTGCAAAGAGGGAGAAGCAAGATGAAAGGCCATATCAGTGACAAGGAAAGACAAAGTGAGATGAAGCAGGGGTGAAAAAGTGTGTACGTGCTGCTGTAGACTAGCCACATCTCCCCAAATTCATATGTTGAAATCTTGTTGGGAGGTGGAGCCTTTGGGAGTGATGAGGTTATGAGGTCTAAGTGCCCTTATGGAAGATTCCAGAGAACTCCTCTGCCCCTTACACCTTGTAGAAACCAGCAAGAAGTCTGCAGTCTGTGGACCAGGAAGTGGCCCTTGCCAGACACTGAATCTGTTGTCACCTTGATCTTGGACTTCCTAGCCTCCTAAACTGTGAAAAATAAATTTCTGTTGTTTATGAGCCACACAGTCTAAGTTATTCTGTTATAGCAGCCCAGACCCAAACATCCATTGATGGATAAATGGATATGGCATATGCATGCAATGGAATATTACTTAGCCCATGAAATGACCAAATGCTGGCACATGCTACACATGCTAGAACATTAAAGACATGTTAAATAAAATAAACCAAATATAAAAGTAAAACTACTGTATGATTTCACTTTTATGAGGCACCTAGAACAGTAAAATTCATGGAGAGAATGGAATGGTGTTTGCCAGGGATTGGAGGGAGAGGGGAATTGGGAGTTATTGTTTAATGGTACAAAGTTTATAAAAATGAAAAGGTTCTGGAGGTTGATGGTAGTGATGGTTGTACACACAGTGCTGTGAATGTACTTATATCACTGAACTCACACTTAAAATGGTTTAAATGATAAATTTTGGGTAATGTGTATTTTACCACACTTGTCATTTGTTGATTTGTTGATGTTAGCCATTCTGACAGGTGAGAGAGAGTATCTCTTTGTCATTTTGATTTGCATCTCTCAGATGATTAGAAATTTTGAGCATTATTTTATATGTCCCTTGGCCTTCTGTATGTCCAGTTTCAAAAGTGTCTATTTAGGTCCTTTACCCATTTTTAATTGGATTGTTTATATTCCTTTTGTTAAGTTGTATGAGTTCCCTGTAAGTTTTGAAGATTAAACCCCTAATAATATTGGCAAATATGTTTTCCCATGAAGTGGGCTTTCTTGTTGTTTTGTTGATGGTTTCTTTTGCTGAGCAAAAGCTTTTTATTTTTATGTTTATTTTCTCCTTTGTTTCTGTTGTTCTAGGAGATGTATCAGTAAAAATATTGCTACGACATATGCCTGCTATTTTGCTGCCTATGGATTCTACTAAGATTTTTATGGTTTCCCATCTTGTATTGAAGTCCTTTATCCATTTTGAGTATATTTTCGTGTATGGTATCAGTTGGTGATCTAGTTTCATTTTTTGCATGTATCTGTCAAATTTCCCCAACACCACTTATTGAAGAGACTGTTTGACTCCATTGTATGATCTTGCCCCCTTTGTCAAATATTAATTGAGCATAATGGCTTGGGTCAGTTTCTGGGGTCTCTGTTCTGTTTTCTTTTTATTTCATATACATTTTTGGAGAATTTGTTCTAAGTCTGTGAAATATGCCATTTATATTTTAATGGGGATTGCATTGAATCTATAAATTGCTTTGGGTAGTATAACATTTTAATGATGTTGATTCTACCAATCCATGGACATGCTATATTCTTCCAGTTGTTTATATCTTCCTCTATGTCTTTTTCCAAATGTACTGTAGTTTTCCTAATACAGGTCTTTCATCTTCTTAGTTAAGTTTATTTCTAGTTATATTAATTATTTTTGTTTCTTTGGAAAATGGGATTTTTTTGGTTTCTCTTTCTGTGAGTTCATTATTGGTCTATAAAAATGCCTTAGATTTCTGGTGTTAATTTTGTATCCTGCTACATTGCCAAATTTATTTATTAAATCCAGTAGTTTTTGACGGAGTCTTTAGGGTTTTTGGTGTACAATATCATGTCATCTACGAATAATCACAGTTTTATTTTTTTTCTTTTCCAATTGGGATACATTATATTTCTTCTTATTGTCTGATCACTATGGCTAGCACTTCCAATACTATGTTGAATAGGAATGGTGAAAGTGGGCATCTCTGTCTTGTACCTGCTCTTAGGGGAAATGGTTTTAGTATTTGTCCATTGAATATGATGTTGGCTGTGGGTTTGTCATAAGGCTTTTTTATGTGGAGATATGATCCCTTTATTCCCACTTTGCTGAGAATTTTTATCAAAAAAGAGTGTTGTATTTTGTCAAATGTTTGTTCTGCATCGATTGATATGATCATGTGGTTTTTGTCTTTCAATTTGTTTATGTGATGTATCATGTTTATTGAATTGTGGATATTGTACCAGCCTTGCATCCCCAGAATCAATCCCACTTGGTCATGCTGTGTGATCTTTTAAATGTGAAGCCAGATGCGAATTGTTAATATTTTGTTGAGGATTTTAGCATCTATGGTATCAAGTGTATTAGCCTGTATTTCTCTTTCTTTGTAGTGTCTTTATCTGGTTTTGTGATTGGTGTAATGCTGGCTTCATATAAAGAGCTGGGAAGTGTTCCTTCCTCTTGACTATTTTGGGATAGTCTGAGGATCGGTATTAGTTTTTCTTTGATGTTTGGTAACACTCCCCTGTGAATTGTCCTAACCAGAGCTTTAGTTTGCTGGAAGTTTTTTTTGTTGTTGTTTGTTTTTTTATTACTGCTTCAATTCCATCTATAGTTATCGACCTGTTCAGGTTTTCTGATTCTTACTGATTCAGTTTTGGAAGATTGAATTTTTCTGAGAATATGTCCATTTTGTCTAGGTTGTCCAGTTTGCTGGAGTAGAGTTGTTTATAGTATTTTTTTACAATCTTTTGTATTTTTAAAAAATATATATTTTATTGATTTTTTTACAGAGAGGAAGGGAGAGGGATAGAGAGTTAGAATCATTGATGAGAGAGAAACACCAATCAGCTGCCTCCTGCACACTCCCTACTGGGGATGCGCCCGCAACCAAGATACATGCCCTTGACTGGAATCGAACCTGGGATCCTTCAGTCCGCAGGCTGACACTCTATCCACTGAGCCAAACCGGCCAGGGCTATAATCTTTTGTATTTCTGTGAAATCTGTTGTTATAATGTCTTTCGTTTCTGATTTTGTTTATGTGGGTCCTCTCTCTTTGCTTCTTGGTAAACCTGGATAGGGGTTCATCAATCTTGTTTATCTTTTCAAAGAACCATCTCTTTGTTCTACTGATCTTCTGTACTTTTATTTTTGTCTCTAGGCCATTTATTTTCATTCTGATCTTTATTATTTCCTTCCTTTTATTCACTCTGGGAATTTCTTGTTGCTCTCTTCCTAGTTCTTTCAGATGTTGGGTTAGATAACTTATTACCAGTTTTTCTTTTCTTTTTTCTTTTGAGGTAGTCTTGTAGTGCTATGAACTTTCTTCTCAGGACTGTGTTCATTGTGTCCCATAGGTTTGGAATGTTGTGTTTTTATTTTCATTTATTTACCAGAATGTTCTTTTTTTTAATTTCTTCTTTGATGTGTTTGGTAACCCATTCATTGTTTAATATCATGCTATTTGGTTTCCATGTGTTCAATTGTTCTTTATTGTTTTTTATGGTAGTTGATATCTAATTTTATGCCATTGTGATCTGAGATCATGCTTGATATGATTTCGAGCTTGTTGAATTCTTTTATTCACTCTGGGAATTTCTTGTTGCTCTCTTCCTAGTTCTTTCAGATGTTGGGTTAGATAACTTACTACCAGTTTTTCTTTTCTTTTTTCTTTTGAGGTAGTCTTGTAGTGCTATGAACTTTCTTCTCAGGACTGTGTTCATTGTGTCCCATAGGTTTGGAATGTTGTGTTTTTATTTTCATTTATTTACCAGAATGTTCTTTTTTTAAATTTCTTCTTTGATGTGTTTGGTAACCCATTCATTGTTTAATATCATGCTATTTGGTTTCCATGTGTTCAATTGTTCTTTATTGTTTTTTATGGTAGTTGATATCTAATTTTATGCCATTGTGATCTGAGAAGATGCTTGATTTGATTTCAATCTTCTTGAATTTGTAGAGACTTAGCCTGTGTTTTAATAAGTGGTTTATCTTTGAAAATGTCCCTGTGCACTTGAGAAGAATATATATTCTTTAGTTTGGGGATGAAATGACATTTAAGATGTAAATTAATTCCATCTGATCTAGTAAGATGTTTAGGATGGTTGTTTCCTTGCTGATTTTTTTGTCTAGAGGATTTATCAGTGGTGTCAATGGGGTATGTAAGTCTCCTACTATGATTGTATTGCTGTTGATTCCTCCCTTGATTCTTCTAGAAGTTATTTTGTTTTTGTTTTTTTTTGTATTTGGGTGCTCCTGTATTGGTTGCATATATGTTTATCAGAGTTACTAGTATATCCTCTTGTTGAATCACTCCCTTTAGTATTATGAAGTGGCCTTCCTTATCTCGTATTATGGCCTTCACTTTGAGGTCTCAGAGATAAGTATTGCTACCCCAATTTGTTTTTTCATTTCCATATGCCTGAAGAATTTTTTTCCCATCCCTTCACTTTCAGTCTGTGTGAGTCCTTTGTTCTGAGGCGGGACTCTTGTAGACAGCATATATATAGGTCATGTTTTATTTATTCATTCAGCTACCCTATTTCTTTTGATTGGAACATTTAATCCATTTATGTTTAAGGTTATTATTGTTAGATACTTGTTTGTTGCCATTTTTATTCTTTATGCTAGTGTTCCTTCTTACCTTTCTATTTCTTCTTTGTATAGCAGTCCCTTTCAAATTTCTTGCATCGCTGAATTAGTGGTAATTAACTCCCTAACCTTTTTTTTTTTTTTTTTGCCTGTGAAGCTCCTGATTTTCCCTTAAATTTTGAATTACAGCCTTGCTAGATAGAGTATTCTTGGATTCAGCTCTTGCTTTGCATCACTTTATATACTTCATTCCCACCTCTTCTGGTCTGATGTGTTTCTCTTGAGAAATCAGTTGATAGTCTAATGAGAGATCCCTTGAAGGTAACTTTCTGACTCTCTCTGGCAGCATTTAAGATATTTACTTTGTCAGTTTGATTATGATGTGTCTTGGTCTTTTTGGGTTCATCTTGTTTGCGGCTCTGTGTGCTTCTTGGACTTGTGTGACTTTTTTCTTCCCAAACTTTGGGTTGTTTTCTGTCATTATTTCTTCAAATAGGTGTTCTATTCCATGCTCAGTTTCCTTTCCTTCTGGAACCCCTATTATGCAGATGTTGTTTTGTTTCCTGTTGTCCCAAAGATCCCTTAGACTCTCCTCCTGCTTTTTAATTTCTTTTCCAGTTGCTGCTGTGCTTGTGCATTTTTCCATCTTGTCTTCTAACTTGCTGATTTTGTCTTTAGCTTCTTCTACTCTACTGTTGAACCTTCCATTGTATACATTACTGCAAGTATATCATTCTTCATTTCTTTTTTTTT
>NW_006293550.1:86284-116056 GCF_000327345.1 Myotis davidii
AGTCTTTTCAGCATCTTTATAATCATTACTCTGAATACTTTCTCTGACATATGTCTTGCCTCCATTTCATTTGTTTCCTTTTCTGGTGAGTACTTTTCTTTCATATAGGGGTTGTTTCTTTGTTTCCCCATTTTTGCCATTCCATTGTGATTGTTTTCATGTATTAGATCAAAATGTTATGCCACCCAGATTTTTTTAATTTGTCTTAAGTAGTAGATGTTTTGTGGGACCCAATGGTTTAGGTTCTCAAGTCTCCTGTGCTAGATGTCCTAGGGAGGTCTCTACTTGAGATATTTGGGTTCTCTTGATGTAGTTGGGTCTTACATGTTCTTGTCCTATTTGTGGATGGAGTCTCCTTGAAGGTTTTTTGGTTATGTGGCTTGCTCTCTATCCCATTGTGGAGGTGCTGACCGAACAGCACAAAATACAACACAAAACACAAAAGAAACAGAACATGAACGTACTCAAGACACCTATAACCCCAATAGAAGTGACCTCCAGAAAAAAAAAGATAATTAGGAGAGAGAAGGAGAGCAAAAATGATAGTGAAAAGAAGAATAAAAGAAAAGAAAAATAAGAAAAGAAAGCAAAAAAGAATGAAAGAAAGAAAGTAAAAAAGAAAGAAAGAAAGAGAGAGAGAAAGAATATAGAGAAATAACACAACAAAACAAAAAAAAACAACCAAAAAGTGAAAACAAAAAACACCCAGAAGAAAGGGGTTGGGGGCAGCAAGGTCTGTAAAGGCAGAGCTTAAATAGAGAAAATAAGGTTAAGGAATTGCATAAATTATGTATGTATGTATGTGTGTATTGAAAAGGAGAATAGAGGAGAGAGCAGAGAGGCTTGAATTTAGGAAGTGAAACTAATTAAAAAATTAAGAGCAGAAAAGAGCAAGAGAAGAGAGGAATAAAAGAAAAAATAAATTTTAAAAAATTTAGTAACAAAGAAAGAGAAAAGAGAAGGAGAATTGAGTAGGAGCAAGGAAGAGGGAACTGGATATGTGAATAAGCCAACAGAAACTACAAAATAATAACACATCAATAAAGCAGATAAAAAAGACCACTTTTTAACATGGGGTAAAAAGAAAGGGGAAAAGCTAAAGTGGAGAATGGAGGAGAAAAACAGGATGAAAAAGGGAGAATTGAGAAAGAAAAAGGTGAAAAAAAGGAAAGAAAATAGAGTAACAATAAAGAAATTAAAAATATAATACTAAAAAACCATTTTAAAGAAAAATTTAAAAATAAAAAAGTGAAATGTCCTTTGCTTCAGCTGCATTTTAATGCCCCATGGACTTGTTTAGGAACCCACTCTTCTGTTCTGTCTGCCAATTCTGTGCTCCTTGTTAGGTATTTAGTTGCTGACCACTGTCCAGCACTCTCTGGCAATCCACCACTCCCCTGCTTGTGTCTCACTCCACAGGCCTTGGCTGTCAGCAGGTGGGAACAGTCTGACTGCTCTGCCTGTCTGTCAATCTTAATCACTCAAGCATCTGTTTCTGTCAGGATTCTGATAGGTGGGGTTGATCTGTTTCTCTATCTGGGGATCAGATGGATGTATTTTCCCAGACCCAGGGACACTCCTCTGAGAGTGGCCAAAAATACACCTCTGGCCTTGGTTGGTCAGAGATCCTTGTATGGAGACTACAGGGGTTGGCTGGCAATCTGGAGCTTTTATCAGTCTGACTCCCAGAATAGTGGATCAGACTGGCTCCTCTTCCCAGCCAGCCACTGAGGGTTCTTTGGGGCTATTCAGAGCCTTTGTTTTCTTTGTATAGCTCAAAATGCAGGCAGGGTGTGACAGGCTGTATTCCCTTGTTTTCTTTGTATAGCTCAAAATGCAGGCAGGGTGTGACAGGCTGTATTCCCTTCCTTGAGGCCACTGGGAGCAGTAGCTCTTCTGGAGAGAAATGGCTGCTTAGGTTTGGATGGTTAGGAAGAGTCTTGGCCAAATCTCGTTGCCCTACCTCTTGCCCCAGCCTTTCCTCAGGCTCCACAAATCCATGCCTCTCCTGCACCGAAACTTCTGGTGAGTTTTTACAGCTGAAAAGTCCTATATTCTGGGTTTAGTGAATAAAAGCAAAGACAAAACGAAAGCAAAACAACCATGAAACTGCGGGTTTCTCTCCCCCCTCCCACTCCCCGCTTCCCGCACCATGCTGCTCAGGCTGCTTTTCAGGCCTTCTTTTGGGGCACAGTCCCCACGGCTGTAGTCCCGGGCCTAGTTCTCTCTCTCTCTCTCTCTCTCTCTCTCTCTCTCTCTCTCTCTCTCTCTCTCTCTCTCTCTCTCTCTCTCTCTCTCTCTCTCTCTCTCTCTCTCTCTCTCTCTCTCTCTCTCTCTCTCTCTCTCACACACACACACACACACACAGAGAGAGAGACATACACACACCCATTCACAAGGCCCTCTTGCCTCTCCTGTGATATGGGAATCTGCTCCCCAGAGCCCACATGGTACACGGCCATGTTGGGCTTCACACCTGGACTGATGGATTTTAATGTGGCCTAAATTCTGAACTTCACCTGGATACAACATTGAATGGAAACTCTGGACACTGCCCTTGTTTCTGGTTTTGCTGAACTCTCAACTGCCCCTGTTTCAGAACTGGTTTAAGAGACAAGAGACTTTGGAACCCAAGAAATGTAACTCCACACCAATAAAACCTTCTTCCACATCACATTCTCCTATGCAAATCTTAGAAAATTCATTTTCTGAAGATATCACAAGGACCTCATTCCCTCTTGTCTGAGAAATCTGGTCCTTTAATTTTTCCTTCAGCACTGTGATCTATAAATCTCAATAAACCTTACGAATATCAGCAAAGTCTCATTATCCGTAGCCTCCAAAATACTAATTTCATCATGCCAACGCTCATGTTAAAAAAGATTGAACACCCCAAAGCTTTCAACAAGCCCCAGATGAGCTTCCCATTTGCAAGCCGAAGTATAACCTTAGAAGCTATAAGGAAGTAATTAAATAAGAAGGATTACATATTTTGGTGTATTAGTTTGCTGGGGCTCCTATGACAAAATACTGCAAATTGGTGGCGTAGAACAACAGAAATTTATTATCTCACAGTTTTAGATCCTCGAAGTCTGAGATCAAGGTGTCAGCAAGGATAATTCCTTCTGGGGGCTGTGAGAAAGAATCTGCTTGTTATATCAGCTAACTTCTGTCCATCTTTGGTGTAGATACATCACATAATCTCTACCTTTATCCTCACAGGACAGTCTCTCTCCATGCATGTCTAGCTCCAAATTTTCCCCTTTTTATAAGGACACCAGTTGTATTGGATTATAACTCATTTTAATAACTTCATTTTAATTTGATTACCTGTAAAGATCATATTTCCAAATAAGGTGACATTCTAAGATATCAGGGGGTTAGCATTTCAACAGAAGAATTGGGCGGAGCACAATTCAACCCATAGCACTTGCTGTTAAACATTGATTTTTATAGATAGATGCCTGTGGGCATCATTACTTTGGCACAATGCCTGAGATACAGAAGTAGAATTTCACCATGTAAGTTGAAACCCTCATATAGCAAAATGAGCTTGCAAAACACAGCATAGGAAAAATAACAGCATGAAGCCACAATTCTTCATCCCCAGAGTTTTATTTTGTGGATGTGCTATCAGTATTCAAGTACTTGAAACTTGCAAAATGCATGTTAGGAACTCTGAGCAGTAGGTCACTTCACTTGTTCCGCTTAGAACTGAGCAGAAGCTGCTGCTGTCTGCCTGGTGTACAGCAAATGAAATCCCTGTACACTGTGTAGTGTGCAGTTTAACTCATGACAGCAGTCAACACCAACTACATCATATGTTTCATGTCACAGGCAATAAACAAAGCACAAAGCAAACAGCAGTGAAACTGGGAAGCACTCCTTTTTTAAGTTATTGACAGCAAAAGTTTTTACCACTTCCCTGCCAACAACAAAGCAACTGATACACAAAGAAACAAAGAATTTAAACTCTATCTATCTATGAGATGATAAGAATGGCTTAAGGTCAGATTCTTATCTGACACAGTGTTCTTTTTTTCTGGCTCTGCTAAAACAGTTGAAAAAAAGACCTCATCATCTGTTAAGCATTACATAAACTTCAAAAACAATTTTAAGTATCTTCATATTCAATTCATAACTTAATCATCTATTTATTTAAACATTCAACAAATACTTATTTAGCACCTAAGACATACCATTCTTCCATAAGTTCCAGTAGGCATCTAATGATAAATAAAATAAAATCCCTCTTGACAAAAAGTTTGGTCCTTTAAATTATTCTAAATTAAATTACTTTCCAGCTTCTAGGAACACACTCCTATCAACAGATTGAATTATTTTTCTATTGCTTTGTATTTTTGTCATACTTCTTATATACTATAGTTAATTATTTATTGTAAATATCAAAAATATTTTTCTGCCCTGACCGGTTTGGCTCAATGGATGGAGCGACAGCCTGCAGACTGAAGGGTCCCAGGTTTGATTCCAGTCAAGCACATGTACCTCAGTTGCGGGCACATCCCTTGTAGGGGGTGTGCAGGTGGCAGCTGATAGATGTTTCTCTCTCATCGATGTTTCTAACTCTCTATCCCTCTCCCTTCCTCTCTGTAAAAAATCAATAAAATATATTTTAAAAAAATAAAAATATTTTTCTTCATTTATTACTTACATTTTAGGTTTTTTTTTAAGTTGAGTGTTTTTATACAGGATGATTTAAATATTAATGTATTTACAGAAGAAGTGTATTTTATAGAATAGTTCTATGTATGATTTCCCTAAACATTGGGGGGGGGGAAGCAAAATTTAATGAACCAATATTTTACAAATTACCAATCTATGGCAATAAAAACCTTGTCTGATTAAAATACTATCTTAAGTGCAAGCAACACCATTGGATTTCAGTGTAACAGAATACACGTTTATTGATATAGTTTCAGATTACACTTTGCAACATGCTGTGAAAATAATACAAAGAAAGCCAATTCAAAATGCGATCCAGCTACCATCTCAGAGGAATTGTCTTATAAGTCTTACTTCTCAAACCTTTGGAATGTGAAAACTGGGCAAAATAATATTTGGGATGGGCTGAGAGCAATATTATATTCCAAATGACTGTTTCCAAAGGCTGAAAACTAAAGACACTCTAGAATAAACATCGCTATGTTAACTTATTTGCACCTGAGGAAATTCCTTTCTTAACTTACTAACAACCTCAGAAATTCCTTGCTTCTATATATATAATTATTCCCCTTTCTTACAAACGACCCTTGCCTTCCTGTCCTAATAGAAACACTATTTGGGTTTCTGCCTGAATCAGTGCTTCCTACAGAGCTGTCCTGTTGGATCTTAAATAAACTCTCATGTTGGCCTTTTAATTTTAGGCTAATAATACTTTTAAGAAATTAGCACTTTCCCAATTTTGTGTAGGATCAAATATCCACAACTATCTGAAAAGACTTTTAAAGCACTCCTCCTTTTGCAACTACACATTTGTGTGAGGCCAAGTTCTTTCTTTATATACTTCAAACAGAACTATACATTGCAAGAGACTGAATGTAAACCATACATGAGAATTTCTCTGTCTTCTGTTTAGCAAAACAGAAAAGAGAGTTGCAAAAATATAAAGCAGTGCCATTTATAAAATAGCTATTTTTCATAAAAAAGTTATTTACATTAATATTCAATGGTTTATCACTTATTTTAAATAAATAAATAAATAAATGAAACTTCCCTTTTTATTTCTAATACAGTAATATTGATAGGTATAACCCGTATAAAACAAGACCTCTTTGGGGTCCACAATAAGTATAATGGAATGCAGGGACCAAAAAGCTTAAGAACTACTGTATGGATATATATTCACTAGAGGTCCGGTGCACAAAAATTTGTGCTTCAGCCAGGCCTATGCCCTCTTGCAGTGTGGGACCCCTCGGAGAATGTCCATACCAGTGGGGATCCTCACCCCATGGAGGTTTGGCCAGCCTGGGTGAGGGACTGATGGCTGTTTTCAGGCTAGCCACACCCCCTTTAGGGTGGGGGGATCCCCATTGGGGTGCCTGGCCAGTCTGGGTGAGGGGCTGAGGGCTGTTTTCAGGCTGGCCAAGCACCCTGGCGACGTAAGCACCCAGCCTCTCCTTTTTTACTTTCTTTTTTCATTCTGGGATTTATTACCTTCTATAATTGAAACTTTGTTGCCTTTAGCGGAGGCCTGCAGAAAGCTTGGCTTCCTCCATCACCAGGGGCAACTCACTCCTGCTTGCTCCAGCTCTATGGCCAGGGCTGGCTGAAAGCAGGTATCTGGGGTTTGTTTACCTTCTATAATTGAAACTTTGTTGCCTTCAGTGGAGCTCAGAGCCGGGCCGCGGCAGGCGGGGAAGCTTGGCTTCCTCCATCACTGGAGCAAGCAAGCCTCCTGCTCATTCCAGCTCTGTGGCTGCTGGCCGCCATCTTGGTTAGGTTAATTTGCATATAATCGCTCTGATTGGCTGGTGGGCATGGCTTAAGGCATAGTGAAAGTACGGTCAATTTGCATGTTTGTCTTTTATTCGTATAAGATTAGCACAGTGTAATCAATAATGGCAATAAAAAGATCCAGCTATTGCCTACCTGGGCTCCTCCAAGCCTGGCCCAGAGTGGGAGCAGTCCTTTAGAGATAGGTTAGTAAGAATTAGGAAAATTCCCTGGCAAGTTGAATGAAGAAAATGAGACAAATGGCTGGAATAGCTGAGCAATTAATAGCCAGTTTATAAATCTTAAGACTGTATCCTCTCTAATCAAAGATATCTAAGAGCAGGTGGTTTAAATCACCTTCATAAGGAATATAGATACCAAACCAAACCAAACAAACAAACAAAAACAACAGCTAAAGCCAGACTAATCCAAGATAGAGGTGAAACTAATCAGAGAATGACCCCAACTCCATTGTACGCTCATTTTAATAGATGAGCATACCTAATGACACACCCTGAAAGCTAGTGAATATCCTGTTGAGATCCTCCCTAGGACCTTCCCTCAAAGTTCTTTCTATAGAAATAGATAAAACCGTCGGGACAAAGAACACCAGCAGGGCTCTTCTTTGAGCAGACTCCTGCCCTCTGCTCAGTGTACTTTGCTTCTCCTATCCCAGTGATGGAGAACCTATGACACGCATGTCAGAGGTGACACGCAAACTCATTTTCTTGGTTGATTTTTCTTTGTTAAATGGCATTTAAATATATAAAATAAATATCAAAAATATAAGTCTTTGTTTTACTATGGTTGCAAATATCAAAAAATTTCTATATGTGACACGGCACCAGAGTTAAGTTAGGGTTTTTCAAAATGCTGACACGCTGAGCTCAAAAGGTTCGCCATCACTGTCCTAAGTGCTAAGGGTCCTCACCAGACCTGCACACAGGGGAGCAATGGGCAGCAGCAGCTCATCCCAATCTTACCCCTGATCCTGTCTCCAGGGGCCCTTCTTTTGCCTCATTAGTCCAAGCTCTCACTTTCACCTGGACTCCTGTGTTGAACTTTTCCCTGCACGAGTCAAGAGCCTGGAGGTTGTCTGACACATGAAAGGTCCCTGTGGTGCTGGGGCCGAGCCAGACCTTGAGTGGCAGCTGTCCAGTAACACTCTCAGAGCAATGGGAACAGGGGGCATATGTAGCAGTTCTCCGCATCCAACGCCATTAAATATTCGAGTCATATGTGCTTCATGCCTGTTTCCATACTCACCAAGAAAATGTCTGCTGATGAATTTCTAGTTTATTTACAAAAAAAGCATTTCATGGTTTTATAGAGAGTTTTATTTATTAAGAAATTATATTTTTCATAAATAAGTAAGTTGGGATTCTGATTGTAACCAGTGCAGCTATTTTAACCACTCAGGAGATGATTCTTCCAGAAGGCCCTGGGGTCTCCTTGCAAAAATTTCCCTTCCATTCACAACACTCTAAATTACAAAGGGTCTCAAAAGAGCAGCCAGCCTATGCCCCCAAAACATTTAATCCTATCCCCAGAACCAACAGAGCTCCTGCCTTAAGAAAATGTTTCAAGAGAACTTCTTGTCCCTAATTGTAGAGAGCAAAAACTGAATTCTTGATTTGTAAGAAGAAAGAAATTAAGTTCTGTCACACCTATGATTAGGTATGTGTTTTTTATACATCATAGTTTAATGATTGGTAGAACTGGAATTGCCTGGATTAGGGTATGCTGACTCTGCAAAGTGGAAAAACAAGAATTTCAGAGCATTAAACACACCAAAATGACACCAACTTGTGAAGACCTTAATTCAAAAAAAGTTACCACCTTTGTAGACACTTGTGATTTGACCAAGATATACTAGCTTGTTTTATTAGCAATTTCTGGCACTTCCCAATAAAAGTAGTGGTAATAAATCATTAATGTGTCTAAAGGAGTTTCTATAATCTGATTTCTTTGTGATTTTTCTTTTTTTTAAGCTCTGTTCTAGTCTTTAAAATTCTATCCTGTAATGTTATATTGCTCAATAGTTAGTCTTCTTTGAAATTATAGCTTTCTAGAAAAATAATAGAAAATCTTTATTTTATTATAATTTTATTGTTCTATTTTTCTATTTTTTCTCTTTATTTTTTCCATCACTTTCTATTCCCCCAATTAGCTCCTTCCCACAAAATCAGCCTGCTATCATTCAGTTATTAAAACTATCTACTTTTCTTTTTAACAAGGATTAGCAGAGTGATACTACAGTTCTGCCTCTAATCTAAATGTTCTGTTTAGACTGTATTCTGTTTCTTTGTCACAGTATTCTATACTCTTTTGCTGGAGAAAGTGTATACTATACTCCACTGTAAAGAATGGACTATGTTTTGAGGTGTTTTAATTCAAAATAGGTGACCAATTTAAAAAAAAATATGGCCATTAGGGTATCTCTTCCAATATCATTAACCCCCCTTATTCCTCAGTTTGCATTCAAAGGATGTTCACTTTTAACAATTATATGTTTAATATGTATCTTCAAAGAATATTGTATCTATTATCTCCCACCTCTGGGATTTGAAGATTCATTGGTTGTCTGCATTCACTCTTTCATTCAACTTCCAATGAATCCAAGTGTTGTGATAGATTCTGAGAATATGAAGATAAATAAGCTTTATGTTTGTTCACTAATAATCTTAAATTCTAACAGGAGAGAGTGACTAACTATAAATAAATAAAATAATGTGATATAACATAATATGTTTACTCTATATAAAGAGCTATGAAAGATTTGAGAAGAAACAATTCCTTATGCCTGGAAAGTCATAAGGGAATTCTTCATAGAGAAGAGCATAATTAATCTGTGTTTTGAAAGAATGAGGAGTAAAGTTACACTGAGGAAATGGGGGAAATGCAAGGTGATTGTGAGGGTGAACAAACTAACAGAGCAGTGCAGTATATGTGTGCTTGGGGAGTTAAGAGAAATGCAGGTTGCCTGCAGGGTTACATGTATCACAGAAATGAAAGGCATAAAGAAATGAAATGAAACTGTGCCCAACTGTGAATGCCATGCTAAGCAATATGTTTTTTTTGTCATATAGGCAATATGTGTGAGACATTTAGTATTGTACTTTAAAAATGTGAGTCTGACAGGAATATGGGGAATGGATTATAGTACAGAGAATAGAAAGAATGAGTCAGTTTGACAAAGCAATGAAAACACAATGTTACAGGAGGAAAATTAGGAGAATATATATATATATATTCTGAATTGTTTTATTTTCCAAAGAAAATTGGGAATGTCACTCACACTACAGATTGACAAAGTCAGCTTTTTCATATGTTATATTTTGTATTCTTTTTCTAGAAATTGTACTGAATTGTTTGATATCTATATTGATACACTTAAAGAATTATCCCTCATTAAAACTTCAATATTATTTGAAAGGTGTCTGTTTGTATTCTTTGTCATGTACCTAATTGCTGTTTTTTCATAAGTTAATGCATTATTTGGTTTCCTTTTGGGCATCTACCTTTGGTGTAATCTTTAACTTTTGAAAATTGCTCTTTTCCTCAATGATGGCTATCTTTTAATTTTATTTAATCATTATAATTTTTTCTTTTGTTTACATTGTCTTTACAGTCAATAATAATAATAATAAAATTCTGAAACATTTGATGAGGTGTCTTTAAACAATCTTTAAATTTCTGGTATGTTATTGAGTCTATAAGCCATTTTCTTATAATTTTCTCTTAATAGTCACATTTTATCTATCTTTACACAGCCAAAGCAAGTCAGCCATGATTCAAATTAGATAAGAATAATAACACAACAGAGAAAATATATTTGTACAGAGGATTTTTAATTATAAACTTACCTCACTTGGCTCAAAGGATAAAATATATACTTATAAAACACACATGTATTAAGTTAAAGTAAGCTTGCCTGGGCTTTTTAACAACACCCAGAACCAGAAAGAAGCAGACGCAAATTTCCCTGGAAAAAAGTATCTTTAATTTAATCCCTGTCTCTGGAGTCCCACAGATCAAGTGCAGCCAAATATGAGTTAATTGCCAAGAACTACTCAGAACTAAAGGACAACAATTGAACATAATTGGGAGTCAGCAAAAAAAAATAAAAAAATAGAATTTCCCAAAACTTCAGTTATTAGATGCATCATATGCAGGATATAAAACACCAGTGTGTGAAACCTTAAAGACATAGGAATGCACTTGATGAAAGTATACAAAGAACACTGATTAGGCTTTTAAAATTAACTGAATTTGTTTTAAGAATATGAAATATGATTATTGAAATTAAATATTTAGTAGATGAGACATAAACAACATATATTTCTGAAGAAATGTATAATGATTTGGAAAACTTGTATTTAAAAATGACAGAGAGTGCAACGCAGAAAGACAAGAAGGGAATAGGAAAAATCCATGTGATTCTGAAACCTGAAGCACAAAATACGAGTGACAAACAGGCTAAATTAGAATTTCAGCATGTAACATCAGAGAAAAAAAGAGAAAGAAATGTTTAAAATAATACCAACTGAGAATTCTACATTTGTGAAAGACAGGAATCATGATATTCGAAAATCATAATGTATTTTAAGAAGTATAAAAAATAAATTAATTTAGATCACTTGTAATGAAATATTTAAAAGCAAAGATAAAGATCTCTAATATTTAAGGCAGACCACAAAATCATGGTTTCTAAAAGCATGTAAAAATAATAAATGCTAGCATGTATTAGTGTTTAAAACATGTAAGGTATTTTACAAGTAATAAGGTTCATTCAGTTAATCTTATGAGCTAGCTATTATCTATATAATACTCATTTTCCAGATGAAGAAATTGAGTGATGAAAAGTTTACCTAATTTATGCAAGGTTTCTCAGGTCCTAAGAAGTCAAATTTTGATTTGAGCCTGCAAAAATTTGGTACCAATATCTAAGCTCTTAATCACTATGATCTTCATCTCATGGTGCTCCAGGTGACAACAGAGAAAATAACTGCCATGCCAATCTAAGTAACTGGCTAAGCTTCAATAACAAGGCAAATAAAAACAAAAAAAAAATTCATGTTAACCAGAGAATCGAAAGGAATCTTATTGTCTGCAGATAATCAAGTAAGAGCTAAATGAGTTATTTTATGTTGAACATGAATCTAGTAAAAATAGGATATTTTCAAAAGTGTTCAAAAATATGGTGGTACATTTAAACATTATTTACATAAAGTCATAATAAAATAAATATCTAATTTGATAGAGTTTAAAAATAGATCTATAATAGGTTCATCAACTGTAGCAAATATTCCACTCTCATGGGGATATTAATAAGGAGGCAAACGATGCATGAGTGTGGGCAAGGGGTTAAGAAGAATCTCTTTAACTTCCTCTCAATTTTGCTGTGAGCCTAAAAATGCTCTACAAAAATGAAAAAAAAATTTTTTTCAAGTTAAAGTAAAACACTGGAGAGGGATAGCTTTTAATCCTGAAGAAGAGAAGAGAGAGATTGTGATCTGAATGAAAACCTTACAAGGATCTTTTGTTGCTTAAGATATATAATATTGACTTTTGGTGTTTACTTCTTAAATTTAAAAAATCTTGGTAAAAATCAAAAGAGCATTTTACTTCAATAGCCATACAGAAAAATGAATTTAGAAGTATGGAATTAATCCAAATAACATAACAAATGAAAATAATAAAGCAGGGTAAGTATAAAGTTTAAAATATGACAGTGAAAGTACACCCAAAATTACAATAAATAGAAATAGTTCATGGAGGATTAAAAATGTCCACAGATTCTTTCCATTTCTTTTTAGAGAGAGTGGAAGGGAGGAGGAGAGACATAGAGAGAAACATCAAAATGAGAGAGACACGTTGATTGGTTGCCTCCCACATGCACCTGAGGCATGCGCCCTTGACTGGAATCAAACTCGGAACCCCACAGTCTGAGATCCAACACTCTATCCAGTGAGCCAAACCAGCTAGATTCTTTCCATTTCTAACCATCAAGTGATAGAGTCTATTTCTTGCCCTGGGCAGTGTGTCTCAGTTAGCTGAGCCTTGTCCTGTGCGCCCAGAGGTCTCTGGTTTGACTCCCAGTCAGGGCACATACCTGGGATTCAGACTGGATCCCCAGTGGCAGTGTGCAGGAGAGACCTGATTGATGGTTCTCTCTCATCAGTGTTTCTCTCTCCCTCTACCTTTCTCTCTGTCTCTCTAAAGTCAATAAAATAATTTTTTTTAAAAAAAGAGAGTCTATTTCTCTACTTTTTTGTTCTGGCTGACCTTGTAACTTGCAGATAAATTGACACTGTGCTATTTCTAAGCAAATAAACAGGAGTTTTTGTAATTTACATTCTCACACTCTTGCTGCCCTGAGATGTGCCTGTAAAGATGCTCCAGATGCCCAGCTTGAAGATAAAAAACACATAGACAGAGAGGCCCACTATTAAAGATTAAATGAATCACCGAGTCAT
Organism: Myotis davidii; assembly: GCF_000327345.1. Classification (NCBI taxonomy): domain Eukaryota; kingdom Metazoa; phylum Chordata; class Mammalia; order Chiroptera; family Vespertilionidae; genus Myotis; species Myotis davidii. Next base: position 99,217 of record NW_006293550.1, read on the forward strand.
GATATTTTTAAAAAATTAATCTCTGAGAAGTTATCACATTTCTAAATGCATATACAACTAACATGAGAGAATATATTCTAAGAATTCAAAAAATTACAATGAAATCAATGATAATATTAAGACTATTAACACGTCTCTTAAAGGGTCAAGCAGACAGTACGTTACTTATCAAGTGTGACCATATGCCTATGTGCACCAGTTCTTTATAGCTTATACCTATTCTTCTTGGTCATATGTGCCATAGGGTTTATAAATACTTTGCCATGACTCCCATTGGCAAAGTATTACATTTTTTGGACATTGCACTAAACAAGCTTTATTGAATGGACATATATAGAACCCTGTTCCCTAAAAGTGAATAATGCATATTCTTCCCCAGCACCAATAGAGCTTTTCAGAATATATAAACAAAATTCTTTAAGAAGAGATGAATCTCCAAGTAATAATGAGAAAAAAAAATAAAACTTTCACAGAAGAAAAGAACAAATTGAAAGGGGGAGGGGAAGCTCAATTTATTTTGGAAATTAAGATCATGTAAGTTAAATCTTCAAGGTGATACAATTTCATTCTCACCAGATTACCAAAATTGTTTTATAACCTGTAAACTCCAAAAAAAATGTGAAGATGCAGTGTGATAACGCAGTCATACTCTGCTATTGTGAATATAAATAGTAGAACCATTTTGGAGATAAATTTGGTTTATCTAATATTTCTGAAGAGATGTCAACCACAAAACTCAGCAATTTCATTTCTAGGATGTTTGAGATGTGCTTAATCATAGTACTGTCTATATTAATATATCTCCTATAAAGTATGCAGAAAAGTTTTCTGTAACATCTCATTTTACTTTTTATCACAACATACATATTAGCTAAGATTTAGGAGATAACCTGTATATGATCCAACATATTCATATAAATATTATTTATTACATAAAATAATGAAGAAAACCAAAGTGTCCATATTAGAGAATGGAGAGAGAAGTTGAATGCAATCAGATAATGAAATACTATACAGCAATGAAAATGAATAACTAGAGCTATGTGAATCAATATGAATAAATTAAAAAGCATAATTTTAAAATGAGCTTCAGGAAAATATATACAATATTGAAAACATTGCACATAATTGCAAACACATAAAAATGAACAATTTATCTTTAATAAAAAAAATCATAATAGAAAGCAAAAGCAAGATAAACTTTCCAGTTCACAAGGTGAAATATGCCTTTACAAAAGGACATGCAAAAATTCAATTTGCTTGCTAAAGAGTCTTCTAGGAGCTGACTCTGTAGATATTTAACTTACTATATTTTTACCTTTATTACATAATACATGCTCTTTCAAATACATAAAATATTTAATAAAATGTTCTTGATTATAAATAAAATGGATTATAAAATCTTAAGAATTTAGGAATTATCAATAAATAATCAGTTTAATAAATTAAACATACCCATAAAATGTAATTTTGTACACCCATTATAAAAGTTATGCAAACTTATGCAAAAGAAAGGTCATCATAGTATATTTTCTGTGGTTACAGAAAAGAATGTGTAGTGTAAGCCTGCATTTGTAAGATTATACATCAATATTTATATGTGTGAAGTGCATTTAAAATCTATAAAGTTGTCCATCAAAATGTCAGCAGTATTTTTGTCTGGGTAGCAAATTTTACTTTTCTTTTTAACACTTTTGTAAATTGTTTGAACTTTATACAAAAACCATACATGATATTTATAGCTAAGAAAAAAATCTTTGTAAATGTTGAAACTATTCACACATGTCTATTCATTTACACACACACACACACACACATACACACACACACACACCAAATGTGTGACTAAACGGGAAGATGGAGGCCTTTGTCAAAACTCATCTACATTACTTGTTAAAATGCCACAATTTTAGTTGAACAGAACAGGATAAGAATTCCATCTCTACCATGTACTAGTTGTATGACCCTGCGTAATGGATTTAATCTATTTTATTTTCATAGTTTAGCTTAATCACTATTATTTTATTTTAATATATGTAAATAAAGAATAGCCATTCCAAAAAAAAAGAATAGTCATTCCTCAGCTGTCATCTAGGTAGGTAAAAATAAAAACTTTGGAGCTTAAACCTAATTTATAACATTGTATAACCATAGTCATATCTTGCTTGGTTTTATGGAAAAGAAAACACAGCCTTATTAAATTTAAAGGGACTGACAGGTATGACTATAATAAATTTTGGAGACTGACTCTTGCCTTAACCATAAATATTGTGTATGTTGCCAAGATACTCATTTAAATATTGAGACATACATAAGACATCTTTGTCAAACATATGAAAAATCTTACATAGGAAAAACACTATTTGAACATCATCAAAATCCCCTGTCAAATAAGTTGATTCAGTAGAATATCAAACCATGAATATGTCTAAATGTAGCATCAAAATATTTAACCAACTTAGTTTCAATCTTTCTGGGTATTTGTAATCATATGAACTAAGCACAGAGATGATTAAAGACAAGTTTGAGTAAATTCACTGAACAGGCCAGATATGTTTTAAAATACATCATAGCCTTATATAGTTCTACACTAGAGGCCTGGTGCATGAAAATTCATGCACTGGAGGGGGGTCCCTCAGCCTGGCCTGCTCAGGGGTGGAGGCAACCATCAATCAGGGGAAGGTGACGCCCCCATTCCACCTCTGCTGCTGCCACTGCCAGCAGCGCAAGCCTTGGCTGGCCTTGGTTACCTGAGCCTCAGGTGGCCCAGGGCGGCTGGGCAGCCACCATCCAAGGCTTGCCTGCACCTCAGGCCAGCCCTTGGCAGCTGGGTGGCTGAGAGCGGGTCTGGCCGCACCGTGTGCCTGCCACGTCCAGTGGACTGAAAGGACTGTGGGGCTCCAGTGGGGCTGAGGGTGCACCATCTTTATGACGGTGTGACAGTCAATTTTCATAGTTCATCTTTTTAATATAGGATTATTAATTGCCTCCCTCCCTTTCCCATTTTTAGAAAGCAATGAAAATCAGCCCAGATATGCTTATTCCCATGGAGGGTACTGCTACATTTCTACAAATGCAAATTTCATACTATAGATCAAATGGAGAATGAAAAGTGAAATCAAGGCATAAAAGAGAAAAGAGCAACCAGGAAGAAAAAGTGAGAGAAACAGGGAAAGGGGACCTGGGTGGGAAGGAAGAGAGGGGTGGGGAGATAAGAGGGGAGGGGACTGAAGGGGAAGGGAGGAGAGGGAAGGAGAAGAAAGGGAAGAAAAGGGGAGGAAGGGGGAGGTGAGGATCGGGGAGGAGAGTAAAGGAAGGAATGAAGAAAGAAAAAAATATGTAAGGCCTTGGCAGTCAGTTAGCTTGGACATTACATCTTATCTTTTAAACTGGACCTTTGCATATGCTTTCAATGTATAGTTCAACGATTGCTTTCATACATCAAGGTCCATTTTTAAGCCTACTTTCAGGTGCTTTATTTATTTATTTTTTAAGTCAGTAGAAAAAGATTACATTTGGGCTTAAATAGAAATTCTGTGCTGGATTGGAAACATCCACATTGCCAATGTATATTAACATGAGTGGGTTCTTAATTTTCTTAACTCGAGCCTCTCTCAAATACAATTGTTTTCGGCATAAAGTGCAGGAAGGTAGAAGCATATCTTAGTTTAGCTGTGATTTTAGCATCAACAGTTGAACTGTTAATAACAGAGTGACTTTCTGAAGAATTTCAGTCCGTTTGCTCAAAGAGAAGCATATACATAAGTCAATCTGATACAAGAGGATATTTCCCACATCTGTGACCTGATTTTAAAAGACAAAATGTATAGCATCTTAGGAAGTCTCCAACCCTTTCACAAGATCTTGTTCAGATTTTTTTCAAAGTTCCAAAATTGGTATGTTCTTCAAATCAATTGGGAGTGAAAGAGAGTTGAACGGAGTAGAGTGGTGAATAAATTCTGTATAACATAAATGCAGTCAGAGTTATATATAATCTACTAACTAAATCTTTCTAAATAAAAAACAATCTTTTATCATATTCTTTTCCTCTATCTCTTTTCTTTCCTTCCTGATCAACTCAGTTCTAAAGCCATTAAGTGGACAGGGCATGGTAGGCATTCAAACAGATAGGAATGGGCAGTAGAAGCCACAGTGACCTGGAGTTGTGTGTTACAATCTGAGTGGTGTAGCAAGGCTGCCTAGGTCCGGTTGTCAGAGCCTAAGTAGAGAGAAGAGGGTGTCTATCCAAGGCTTAGCCCAACATAGGGTGTGAGAGCACAAGTGAGTTAGGAAAGACACGAATGAGAGAGTGTAATTCGTGCGTTGTCAGAGCAAGAGTGGGGTGAAAAGGACACTCATGGCACCCTGGCATAAAATATTGGGGTGCAAGTGGAAGAAGGCCATTCCTATTTAGGACTGTCTGCTATATAATGTCAGCACCTGAGCAGGGTGGGAAATGCATCCATGGGGGAGGTGGAGGACACCCTGGCCTCAGGAATCATAGCCCAAGCAGAATGAGGGGACAACACCTGGAATGGGGTGTCAGTGCCTGAGGAGAAGAACATCCACATGGCAGAGGTCAGAGGTCAGCCCAAGGCAAAGTGTTGGAGCCCAAGTGAGAGAGTGAGGAGAATAGCTCCATGAAAAGGAAACACGGTACAGGATTTTATAGCTTGGACATTCTGAGGAGGGTGTGCACACAGCCCAGCACAGAGTGTCAGAGTCTGAGCGGGAAGAGAGCAGCTTCCAGGGGGTGTGCATCTGAGCATGGAGTTGTGGAGCCCAAATAGAGTAAGGAGCCTGTCTGCGTGGGGGAGGCACAGAATGGAGGCTCAGAGCCCTAGTGGGTGAGAGGGGCACCAGCTTGGAGGAGGGTGTGGGAGTAGAGATGGGAGATGGGTTTCATGCAGAAGGAATAATTAAATTATTAATATTTTAAGAGTAACGGAAATCATGTTTGTCACTGTTGGAGAAGGGAGATAGAAGTAAGGAAAGGAAAAATGCTGGAATGAACCCTGAATTGCTGGATTAGAATTGGAAATACCAATGTTTCTGATGGCTAGAGAGATTTAAAAAATAAATATAAAGGTGTATACATTAGGTGCATCCGTATGCATTATATTATGTATATAGTGAATGTCCGCACATATGTATGGATATAAGTATGTATGTATATGCATGCATTTATTCCCTAACCCTGTCCACTGAGAAGATGTGGAAGAAGCACAACTTCCAAAACAATGAGCATGTCTGGAGCTGAGTGTTGGCTCTAAACACAATTCTCCAAAAAAAGGAATAAGGGCTGCTCAGAGAAATGCCTGATTCTAGGGCTGAAGCACAGAAAATACAAGGTGAGCCAGGAATATCTGCTGGTGCCAAAAAACAAGAAAATGCTCAAAATAAGATGGTGGTAACATGATCATGACTTGAAAGGACTCCTATTGGTCATACCAGGGACAATTTGAAAATCAAACTAAATGCTGATATTAACAGATCAAACCCCACTGGAAAAACAGGAAATTTTTAAATCCATAGTGATATTAATTAGTTTGTGGATTAATTAAATACTTAATGAATAGAATATTTTACATAGAGTCAAAGTAACTGTCTTCCAAATATATATTAATTCTAAAGGGGGAAAAGGTAACTTTACATTGGATAAGTTTGACACACACCATATTAATCCAGTAATTAAACTGAACATAATATATAATGAGACAAATAAAAATTGTGTTGCCCTTATAGATGCAGATGAGAAGAGTGAAGCATCATTTCTATGATTATTCTAGCAAGGGAGGCATAACCTGAATCTAGTCACAAGGATACATCAGACCTAAGTTAGGGGACATTCTGTAATAACTTTAAATCTGCCAACATGAGGAAATCTGAGGAGAGGTGAGAAATATTTCCAGACTGAGACATACATACTAAATGCATGGACCTGGGTCATTTGCCATAAATTGCTTTATGGAGACTATTGGTGCAACTTGTGTAAGCCTGATGATTAGATGGTAAGAATTTAATAATATTAATATTCAAATTTTGATAGTTGCAAAATAATTATAAAAGAGAATGTCATTGTTTGTAGTAAAGTATTTTTGAAGTTGATAGACATCAAGTTAAGTCAGATGAGCAATCTAAACTTGACATTCATTAACCTTTCTTTTACCAGTAATAGTGACAATTGCTATCCATTCTCAGAAGATTTGGAGTACACATTCACGTCTGTTTTGCCATAACGGGACTTCTTTAAAAATCCAAAATGGAGCCACATTAAATGGAAGTTGTCTCTTGCTGCTCTTAATGTCCTTGGTGCATACATTCAAGATGAGTTCTCTTAGATCTCACTGTTCATGTCAAGTGGAACATGTTGAGGAATATGTCCTATGTGAGGTGTACTTGGGTTTTTCTCCACGTCGATTTTGCATTACAAAATATGACTCTTCTAAAACTTTCTTTGAAGAGTCTACTCAATAGAAAAAAATAAATACCCTCTTATCCTTCTCTCCCATGAACATGTCATGAGGCAAAACTGTTGAGAAAGGAACTGAAGGGAATAGCTGTATTCGCATAATAAGAATACATGATATGATATTATAGCACCCACAATATAATGAAAAGTCTTTCCACTACATAAAATATTGGTCCACAAAACCCCAAGAAGCCAGATATGAAACTACATGGTAACATAAATTCTCCTTTATTCAAATTATCTGTGAGCTCAAAACCAAAATACAACAAAACCTCCAAAAGAGAATAATAAAAATGTCAAGGTATCTTGAAACAATATATTCACTCATTCAATAAAATATTAAGAAGAGTTGGAGAACTCAAGACCTTAATTTTGGAAAGAGATTGCTTATTGCAACATAATAACATAGGAACAATCTTTAAATACCTTCAGTAGTATCATGTTGAAGAGGGAAGAATTAGGAATAATAAATGAAAATTATGAAAGGCAGATTTCCACTCAGTTAAAAAAGAAAATCAAACCTTGAAATATTCAAAAATGAAAGTGGTTGCCTAGGCAAGATATTAATTTATTAGATATTCAGAGCACAGATAATTGCTTGATAAAAGGGGTCAAGTAGCAGGCTGGTCACAAGGAACCTGTGATTTGTAAGTTCACTTCTGATCTTTTAGTTCTATAGTTTTACATCTTCAAACCCATAAAAATAAGCTAGTAACTCTAAAGTTCATAAATCAATGTGACCTTAGAAGGCATATACCACACATTTGATTTCTAAAGGTTATTATACAAGCATGATTATTCTTTTCTAAAAATAATCTGTGTCACCTAGACAGGCTATGGCTAAATTTCATAAGTCCCTGAAATAGCTCTGTAAATGATAAACTCCAAAGGAATTATATACTGGAGTACAAACATTGATTAAAGGGAAATATGTTGGCTTTTGGTATATTGTGTGCAATAGTGACTCCACTGTTGAGTAACATTCATTGACTTGCAGCTAGTCAATTTTGCATTGCTGTGGGCAAAAAAACCCACATTTTTTTCAATATATTCATAGTGTAGAAGTATGTTTTTGTTTCCTTAATCATCATTTAGAAAGTGACATTCAAGGACAGGTGTGTTTGGGAAATCAGAGCATGACAAATTTTATATATTATATCTCCAAATCACACTACAGGGTTCAAAGAACAGATAACAGTTGTCTTTATGCAACTTGCATTTAAGAACTAATTTCTTTGGTGAAGTATTATTTAGAATGTGTATAATTTATCATTAGTACACCAAATACTACCCAAATTGTGTCAAGATAAAATTCTAGGTACCTATGACAACACATGTACCATCAAAATCAAATTATTACATTTTTGAATATTTTAATGACATAACACTTAATATCTGTATATATGGAAATACATGAGTGACTAAATGAATTTCTCACTTTTCACCTGAATCTATTTGTATAAAAGACTAAAATGCTAAGTGTCCCTTCCTCCACCTGACTGCTCGCTATGATGTGCACTGACCACTAGGGGGCAGACGCTCAATGCAGGAGCTGTTGAGCTGCAGTGACTTGGCAGCGGTGGTGCTCAGGTGAAGCACCCCAAAACCAGAGAGGAGAGAACCAGATTCCTCACCGAGCTCCGTGATTCCACCTTTGGCCATGAATTATGCTGTTGCTGAGGCATGTTGGCCCTGAATCTGGTTTACTGCACACTTGGATTTGCATTCCACACACCCTGGAGGACAGCAACTTTGCAGAGTGCCCTCTCCTACTCCGGGACGCCTCAGGGGATGTTGGACAGCTGGTTTCAGCCCAATCCCTGCAGGCCAGGCCAAGGGACCCCATCTGCTGGAGGGACCCACTCACTCCGCAGATGCCTTTAAAGCCACAGCACCACCCCAAGTGTGACTGGTTGGAGGAGGGGCCAGGAGAGGTTGGCTTCAGGGCATGTCTGGCCCTTCTCACCCAATCCCACGCCTCTGGCCACCTTCTAATTAATTTCCTTTTCATGTGCACAAATCTGTGCACTGGGTCACTAGTATCTACATAATGGGCTTAACATTTCTTCACACAGACTTGAAATGCTGTTATCTATCTATAGCTAGCTATCAACCATAAATTCAGCCATAAATAAGGAAAATGCCTTAGTCAAAAATGTGTAGTTTAAGAATTTAAAATGCATATATACATACCAGGTGTGCCAATTATTAATGGGGATTTTGTGACCAAAGAAAAAATGATAATTTCAAGAGAAACACAAAAAGTGTTTTATTCAAAGTAATGTCCATTGCTAGCTACACATTTCTCCCATCTTTCAGATAATTTGTGGATACCGTCCCAATAGAACTTTTCTGGCTTTGAGGCAAACCATTCAGAGACCCAATTTTCCACTTCTTTGTATATGTTGAAATGCTGCTCAGAAAGTACGTGTGCCATCGATCAGAACAAGTGGTAATCTGAAGGAGCAAGATCTGGTGAATATGGCAGGTTGGTTAATACTTCCCAGGCAAGATCTTTCAATGTGTCTTTAGCTGGTTTTGAAGTGTGTAATACTGTGTTATCAGGAAGCAAAATTACTTTGTCATGTCTTCTGTCACATTCTGGTCATTTCACTATCAAAACGTGTTTCAAATTGATTATTTGTTGTTGGTAGCGATCAATATTAATGGTTTCACCTGGTTTTAGAAGCTCATAATACACCACACCTTCCTGATCCCACCAAACACAGAGCATTATCTTCTTTCCGAAGCAATTTGGCCTTGCAGCTGATGTTGATGGTTGACTTGGATCAACCTATGAATTTTGCATTTGGGATTCTCAAAATAATTCAACTTTTCATCACCAATTTTGATTCAAAAAAGACTTTCGTGCCATTGAAGCAACATTTTACTGATGTCTTTTCAGTTTTCCATTTGTCTTTGGTTCAGTTGATGTGGCACCCATTTTCCTTCCTTTAAAATATTTCCCATTGCTTGTAAATGATAGGAAATGGTTTGCTGAGCAATGTTTAATCTTTCTGCAAGTTGTTTTTGAGTTTGACACGCATCTTCACCCAATAATGCTTGTAATTGTTGGTGTTCAAATGTTTTTGGTTCATCTGGATGTTATTTGTCTTTCACATCAAAATCATCACTTGTAAAGCATTTAAATCAGAGTTGACAACTATCTTGAGATGGAGCATGTTCTTCATAAGCTTCCCAAAGTATATTATAACTTCTAGTAGCACTTTTCTTCAAAATAAAGTAATGAATTAAAACTTCCCACAAATGCTCTTTTTTTGGCACTAAAGTTTACGTTTTTAAGCATAAAAATATCTGTGATGTTAACACCTTCAGCAAATTTGACACATGAAGTTTTGAAGGTTGCTGTCAATACAACAAAATAGCATGCATATCAAATCACATATATATCAACATTTGTGTAATTCCAACTATTGGAAAAAAATCCGCATTATTAACCGGTACCGCTGGTATGTGGTCAAAATTGAAGGCTCATAAATCCACAGGTAGTAAATTTGAAATAAAGATGATAAGGAGGTAAATACAACCCAAATCCAGAATAATAATGTATGATGAGGAAGGTTTTCAGGACAGAGAGGACTCTCCATGTCATGAAAACACCACCAAGAAGCTAACTAGTCTCCACCATACATGAGTCATTCCAGGCACTCTTAGTTTCTGGCAAATGGGCAATCAACAATGGCAATAGCCAAGCTAGAAATGCACACTATTTTTACAAGGTGTCATTTCAAGCCTCATTTTTCATTAAGCCATTGAGCAAACAGGTTTACAGAAGAAGGAAAATGGATGATCTCTGCAGAATAGACCATCCTGTCCACTTTACTTGAGACTCTTAATAGAGGTAATGTATTCTTGGTACATATTCATTCTGAGTACATTTTCCATTCTGAGTCTATTCTAAAATGTCCATCCCCATTATCCTTTCAAAATTTTTTGCCCAAAATTATTAATTCCAAGACCTATAAGAGTCTGCATTCCCTATATAAGACGTGATATCAGCGTGAGTGTCTGTATACTTCAGAATTTTTGAAATCCTAGGCTCATATATAACATTTAATTTTGACATATTGAAAGAGACACAAATTTTACATTGGGTTAATAAAGTAACAATTAGTTCATGATGGACATTTGGCCAGACATGAACATCTTTGGGTATTTGATCACTTGTTGACACAGGCATTTGATCTTTATAGAAGTCCTGGGGTGGGGCAGGAGGTTGGGGGGGGGGGGTAAAGGAGTTTTCCTCAAATGAATTTCCTGAAATTACAGAGGACTCCTTAGTAAAGTTCTTATTTACCCTCGGATCCAAGCAATATGTGGATTTGGTTTATACATCTAATATCTAGCCAGATTCAAGTGAGCAGTATTACATTCTAAAAAACTCTAAGGGTGTATTTTGCCTTGGGATCAAATCAAACCTTAGAGCTTTGCTGATTAAGTTAATCAGAGGAAGATATTTAAAATGGGTATATGCTTTTTAAAAAAATTAAAATTTTTTACTAGTATTGTTAACTATTACAGATGTCCCTCATTTTCCCCTTCTTTTGCTCCCCTCCACCCTACCCCAGGCCTTTAGCACACTATTGTCTGTGCCCATGGACTATGCATATGGGTTCTTTGGATAATCTCTTCCCACCTCCCCACCCACCCCTCTCCTTTCTGAGATCTGTCAATCTGTTCCATGCATCCATGTCTCTGGATTATTTTGTTGGCCAGCTTTTTTGTTTGTTTGTTTTTTTAAGTTTTATTTATTTTTTTCATTTCATTTTATTTTATTGCTGATAATATTATAGATGTCCCCCAATTTTCCCCTTTCCCCCCACTCCTAGGCCCTGCTCTACCCCAGGCCTTCACCACACTTTTGTCCATATCCATTGGTTAATCCCTTCTTGTCCCCCTCTTCCCTCTGAGATATGTCAGTCTGTTCCATGCCTCCATGTCTCTGTTCCTATTTTGTTTATCAGTGTATTGTGTTCACAAGTGAAATCATGTGATATTTGTCTTTCTCTGACTGGTTTATTTCACTTAGCATAATAATATCCAGATCCATCCATGCTGTCTCAAAAGGTAAGAGAACCTTCTTTTTTTAAAGCTGCATAATATTCCATGGTGTAAATGTACCACAGCTTTTTCATCCACTCATCTACTGATGAGCATTGGGTTGTTTCCAGATTTTAGCTATTATAAATAGCACTGCTATGAACACAGGGTGCATATATCCTTTCTGATTGGTGTTTCAGGATTCTTAGGATATATTCCCAGAAGTGGGATCACTGGGTCAAAGGCAATTCTATATTTAATTTCTTGAGGAAACTACATACTGTTTTCCACAGTGGCTGTACAAGCCTGCAGTCCCACCAGCAGTATACTAGAGTTCCTTTTTTTTCCACATCCTCGCCAGCACTGGTTTGTTTGTTGTTTTGATTTACTGATGCTGGCCATTCTGGCAGGTGTGGGGTGATACCTCATTGTAGTTTTGATTTGTAGCTCTCTGATGATTAGTGATGTTGAGCACTGTTGGCCATTTGTATATGCTCCTTGGAGAAGAGTCTGCTCAGGTCCTTCGCTCATTTTTAATTGGATTGTTTGTCTTCCTGGTGTTGAGTTGTATAACTTCCTTATATATACTCTGGAAATTAACTCCCTATCAGATGTATCATTGGCAAATATGTTCTCCCAAACAGTGGGTTCCCTTTTCATTTTGTTGATTATTTCTTTTGCTGTGCAGAGGCTTTTTAATTTGATCTAGTCTCGTTTTTGTTTTCTCCTTACTTTCCTTTGACCTAGGAGATGTATCTGCAAACATATTGCTGTGAGAGATGTCTGAGATTTTGCTGCCTATGGTTTCTTCTAGGATTTTTAAAAGACTTAAATGTAAGTTTCATGACATATTTAAGTCTTTTTTCCATTTTGAGTTTATTCTAGCATATGGTGTAAGTTGGTGGTCTAGATGCATTTTTTAGCATGTACAATTTGCCCAACACAATTTATTAAAGAGACTCTCTTGCCTCTTTTGTCAAATAATAATTGAGCGTAATAGCATGGATTGACTCCTGGGCTCTCTGTTCTGTTCCACTGATCTAAATGCCTGTTCTAAATGCCAGTTAGTTTTGATTACAATGGCTTTGTAGTACAGTTTGATATCCGGTATTGCAAAACCTCCAATTTTGTTCTTTTTTTCTCAAGATTTCTGATACTATTCAGGGGTTTGTTTTGTTTTGTTTTGGTTCCACATAAATTTGTAGAATATTTGTTCTAGATCGATGAAACAACCTGTTGGCATTTTGATAGGGATTGCAACCAGTTAGTTTTTATTACAATAGCTTTGTAGTACAGTTTGATATCCGGTATTGCAAAACCTCCAATTTTGTTCTTTTTTTCTCAAGATTTCTGATACTACTCAGGGGTTTGTTTTGTTTTGTTTTGGTTCCACATAAATTTGTAGAATATTTGTTCTAGATCGATGAAACAACCTGTTGGCATTTTGATAGGGATTGCATCGAATCTATAGACTGCTTTGGGTTGTATGGACATTTTAATGATGTTAATTATTCTTCTCCATGAACACAATATGTGCCTCCAGTTGTTTGTTTCTTCCTCTATTTATTTTTAAAAAATATTCTATAGTTTTCTAAATACAGGTCTTTTAACTCCTTGGTTAAGTTTATTCCTAGGTACACAACATCTCCAGCAGATGTCTCTTTCTACTAGAAAGCAAAAGTTCCTTTATTTTGAAGAGGTTAACAAGAACATCCTAGAATACTGAAAGTTTACTTGTATTACAGGTGCCTTATGCTATTGCTACCTTGTTTCTCAAATCCTGTTAGGCTTTCTAATAAAATCATAATAATTAAAATTAACATTATTAATATGTGATAGTTACTCTTTTTTAAGGGTCTAAGCACTTTAAATATAATAACTAATTATATATCCAAAATAACTTCATATGATAGCCAGTATTATTAATCACATATTATGGACAAGTGAAATAAAATATAAAGATGTGTCCCAAGTCATAATACCAGTAAATAGTCGAGGTCAATTTGACCCATATATTTTTCATAAGTTCATGTACTTATTATTTTCCCTTTACTTTATTTCTCTTTTCATTTTTTCTCTCCATTCAATTCACTATATGGGACTTACAGCATATTTCCTTGGAAATATGATAGTTTAATTTTGTCTTAGCACACACTTCATGCCCCCTATAGAGACCTTCCTTTTCATTTCTTACAAGAGGCTAATGACTGTAAGAGTGAATTTTTAGCCTGAGTTGTTATTCTTTACTCTCTATTTGCTTCATTTTAATTTAAATATCATAGATTCACCAAGAAGAGTAAGCCTATTAGTCCTACAGGTATTATTAATATAAAAAAATCAATGATTTTCCCTAGTTTAAAAAGACATGATATATTTACTCTTTAATATATTTACTCTTTAATGCACTGAGATGATTTTAATATAACCACCAAATATAATAATTTTTTATTCACTGAAAGCTCCCAGAATGTAACCTTAAGACATAACTCTATTGCTGAAACCGGTTTGGCTCAGTGGATAAAGCGTCGGCCTGCGGACTGAAAGGTACCAGGTTCGATTACGGTCAAGGGCATGTACCTGGGTTGCGGGCACATCCCCAGTGGGAGATGTGCAGGAGGCAGCTGATCGATGTCTCTCTCTCATCGATGTTTCTAACTCTCTATCTCTCTCCCTTCCTCTCTGTAAAAAATCAATAAAATATATTAAAAAAAGACATAACTCTATTGATACATGCTCATTTATACTTTGCATAATCTTATGTTCACCTTAAACCCTCATTTACTGCTATTAGGTATCCCAGCATCATTCCCTAAGAGTATCACAAGATATAAGACTCAGGTCATTTTTTTTTTCAGTGGACAGCATGAATTTCTCCCTGTGTCTCCACCTTCCCCTAAATTAAACTGTTGATCTCTGGAATAGAGAGCATTTTTTTTCACAAATAGTTTGTCAAGAAATCTTGTGATGGATCAGGGATTAGTGCTAGTGACAAGTTGACAAGAACATGGTCCTTGTCCAGAAATGTCATGTTGAGTGCCTGAGTGAGTCATAACAAATTGAAAATTTCCCTCTGCTCTCAACCATCATATGCCAAATGTTCCTGTAGGCATAATCACTCACTCACCCATTGCTTAGGCAGTGACATGTAATTAAAATGGCATCATATAAATAGGATGAGAAAGTGTGAATTCCTGTCAAAGAACAACAGCTTGCAAAATATTGCACAGCACATCTTATTCTGTTTGTTTTTAATTTTAATCCACCTTGAAAAAGCAAATGTTTACAAAAGAACTAAGCTATTCATGTTAAAAGATGAATGTCAGCATATTTTGTAAGTGAGTTTATATCCTATTTATATTTAATCAGCATTCAAATACATAGATCATTTTTTAAAAACTAAATACTGACGACATTGTATGGCTGTAAAAAATGTCAGTAATGATTATCTTTAAATGGTGAGCTTTCAGGTGATTTTTAAATATAAACATTTTACTTTCAAATTTTTACAATGATTGTTTTTACAAATATTAAAAACCTAATTTTAAAAACTACAATCTGTACACATATATATATACACACACACAAGGAGTCTTTCATTTCTCATAGCTTATAGCTGTTGAAGACTCCAACAGGAGAAAAAAGAATTAATGATTATTAGCTAATTTATATTTTAATGTCTACCTCAAAATATGCACAATATTGTACATGTTCCTAAATAATAGTACAACAAAAATAGGTTTCAAGCAGGACTAAAATTCTGGCCTTTTTGAAAAATGGTACATGGGAAAATGACCCAAATGCCATCTCTGATTCAGAACTCTTGAGTCTTTTATCCTCACTGGAATTCTCATCACTTTTAACTGAGTGGAAATTGACCTTTAATTCTTCCATCTCCAGGAAACACTCAGGAATATTGTACCTGTACAAGAAGGCAGACAGTCAATTTTCCAATTACTTGAAAGAACCAAGGGAGCATGTAAGGCCATGTGAGAAAGGGAAAGGGAAATGTCTGAGAGAAACCTGATGGTGTCTTCACCCCTGTCAGGTGGTATCATTAGAAGACATAGCACCTTGCTGGGAGCTATAGGCAAAGGAATCTTTTCAAATTGCAAGAAGCATTACTGTTTTCTGCTTTATGCACCTATCTCAGTGGGGTGTTTTTTTATATATATATATCCTTTCATAATTTAAGTAAATATATGTCTTTGCCTGTGAATATTGGTTTTTTCCCATCAATTAATCACTATTCCTTTAGCACAGCAGCCCATGAAATTGAATTTTATGTATTTGTTTTTCTTTATGTTATCTACATTATAATCAAGATTAAAAAACTTAAAGCCTGCCCTGGCTGGTTTTGATCAGGGGTTAGAGCATCAGCCCACGGACTGAAGGGTTCTGGGTTTGATTCCTGGTCAACGGCACATGCCTCCGCATGCAGGAAGCAACCAATCGATGTGTCTCCCTCAATCAATGTTTCTCTCTCTCTCCTTTCTACTTTCTCTAGAAAATCAATGGAAAAATATCCACAGGTGAGGATTAACAAACAACAACAACAAAATTCAAGCCTTTTAAATGAATTCAAGCCTAGTCTTTATACAGATTTTTTTTCATGTGTTATGGTTGATTATTAATTGCCTCTTTGCAGCAACCCCACATTCCACTTTTAACAATTTTATTTTCATTTTTGGAAGTTAAATTTATGCAAAATCCTGAAATGCCATGTTCAACTCAGGCTAAGCCAATTGGGCATTCCATTTCCCTGGCCATCATGACTGGTTCAAGGCTAAGCATGAGACCTGATCCTGTCCGCTCAAAGTGAGGTTCATGAAGTTACATGAGAATATGGGGTAACAAGATTCCCTCTCACTTATAAAAATAAATAATGGGGAGCCAGTTAAAGTTTTCTGGAAGCCATTTAGGCCCATAAAGAGACTCAATCTTAGTATAAAGTAGAGTAATTGAGAATTAGAAAATAATGAGAGAATAGAAAAAGACAGAAAAAGAAACAAGATTCCATGTTAAATAATTAAATATATTAATTTTCTTTTTTTATTGCTTAAAGTATTACAAAGGGTATTACATATGTGTCCATTTTTCCCCCCGCCCTAGAAAGTCCCCTAGCCTCTCCTATCCCCCAGTGTCTTATGTCCATTGGTTATGCTTATATGCATGCATACAAGTCCTTTGGTTGATCTCTTACCCCCCTACCTTCTGCCCACCAACCCTCCCCGGCCTTCCTGCTGCAGTTTCACAATCTGTTTGAGGCAGCTCTGCCTCTGTATCTATTATTGTTCAAAAGTTTATAAT
>NW_006293550.1:117708-129029 GCF_000327345.1 Myotis davidii
AGGAAGAATCAAAAAATCTCAACAAGCCAATAACTATGGAAGAAATTGAAGCAGTCATCAAAAAGCTTCCAGCAAACAAAAGCCCAGGACCAGACGGCTTCACAGGGGAGTTTTACCAAACATTCAAGGAAGAACTAAAACCTATCCTCCTCAGACTACTACAAAAAATTCAAGAGGAAGGAACACTTCCAAGCTCATTCTATGAAGCCAGCATCACCCTAATACCAAAACCAGGTAAAGACAGCACAATGAAAGAGAATTACAGGCCAATATCCCTCATGAACATAGATGCCAAAATCCTCAACAAAATCTTAGTAAATCGGATCCAGCAGTACATCAGAAAGATCATACACCATGACCAATTTTCTTTTATTTGAAAACAAAAGTACCTATCCTATATAATAAAGAGGTAATATGCAAATTGACCATCACTCCAATACACAAGATAGCTGCCCCCATGTGTACAAAAGTTGGCCACCACAAAATTGCTAGCAGGGGAAGGCAGTAGTGAGCGATCAGGCCAGCAGGGGAGGGCAGTTGGGAGGGACCAGGCCTTCAGGAGAGGGCAGTTTGGGGTGACCAAACCTGTATGGAGGGCAGTTGGGGGTGACCAGGCCTTCAGTCGGACATCCCTCAAGGGGTCCCAGATTGGGGCGGGTGCAGGCTGGGCTGAAGGACACCCCCCTCTCATGCACAAATTTTGTGCACTGGGCCTCTAGTTTGGAAATTAAAAATATCAAATAAACTTTATAAAGCATGAAAATTAACTCTAAATCAGTACTGATTGAACATTCATTAATAAGAGCTAGATATTTATTTGGTGTACTTATTAAGTACACATATATTCTGACCTTGATCACACTTAACTTGATTACTAAATTTTTATTTTTTTTTTTTAGTATATGGAAAGACATTAATGAGCTATTAGGATCTATTCTTGTTATATTTCTCACATGTTTCATTTCTATTTTTGAGATAGCACTATTTTTTTTAGATAATAATAGAAACTCTATTTTAGAATGAGGTTACTATTAGTATTTTAAAACTTCAAACTTGATATCAAAAAAAAAAAAAAACGTTAACCTTGTTTAGATTAGAAACAACTCTGTTTGCTCAAGCATTTAGGTTTGTCTCCCTGACCAAAAAATTCAGGTCACAATGTCACCTTTCTGTAACTTCTCATTTCCCATAAGCATCTAAAGAAATGACCCCTCATGTAGCACCCTACAGCATTTGATAAGAACCTAATGCAATATACCCTATTTATTTGTCTATATGCCTGTCTCTCCTGTGGAGAACAAGCTTTTTGATGGCAAGAATTATGTCATATTTATCTTAATATTTCCTGGATTTAATATAGTTCCTGACACATAATAGGCAATAAATGTGTTAAATTGTGTTAAGAATGTATCTATGCAATGAAGCCTGATTCATCTGTTTTAGTTTGGTTCATATACTGAACAAACTACCGTGGCAATTTTTCTTCCACATTATAAAATGCCTTTAGGGTGTGCAAACATAGTCTGAGCTTAAATTTGTTTTGATTTTTCAGGAAAACAACAAATAAAATACTGACAGGCTAAAGAAGGTAAAGTCTTTTTTTTTTCCTAAAATGATCTGTACTTATGCATGTTTTAACAAAAAGATTTAGCATTTATACATTTGCAGGGGATGTTATAATAAATTTATTTTTGTTTGTAACTTGTTGGTCTCACTCAGGAACTATTTTTGGTAAACAAATAAATAGAAGAGACATGTTTTTAATGTTTTCTTTATTCTAAAGCTCAGTAGGAATATACGAAAGAAAAAAGATTTGGGGAAATACACTCCACTTGCCTATGTTCAACAGCAGAATATTGCTTACAGACTTCAATATTATTTAAGAATTTTATTGTAGCTTTCCTACTTAGTAACAATGCTAAAGTTGAAAATAACAATGTCATATCCTATACAATTAAGAGGTAATATGCAAATTGATCTTCACACCATAACACCATCAGAAGATGGCAGCACGCACAGCAGCGTTGGGGCCAGCAGCCGCTTCATGCGGCTTCTGCCGGGGTTTCCATGTCCCTGCGTGCATGTCACGAGGGTGGGGCCTGGCGGCTGGTGCACACAGCCCAGAGGCGAGGCATTGGGGAAGCCTTTCAGGACTGGGGGCCATCCCATGGTGTGCCAGCCATGTGGAGCGGGACCCAGGACTTACGGTGGTCCCATGGTGTGAGGAGGGGTTGGGGGAAGGGGTCTCGCCCGATTTCATGCAATGGTTCACTAGTATAAAATATGCCTATTTTTCCTTTCAGGCTATTTAATATTTAAATATAAGGGACAAATAGTATAGCTGTAAAGAGAGCGAATAAACATATATATAGTTGGTTTTGGTCCCAAGTACTTCACAATCTAATGTGACTTTATCCAAACAAGCACCTTAGATTCATTGATTGTTCAAGTAGTAAAAATCAAGATAGCAGTCCTTTTTTTCATGGTATCTTAAGCAATATAATAATTATTAATATCCATGGAAAGACATATATAGAGAAAATTAGTGATTTAAAGGCAGTAATGTGGGCAGCCAGATCCTAAAAAGCAACCCGTTTTAAACCACCCTCCTGGTATTCAGACTTTTCCCCACAGTGAATATGGGCTGTCCCTGTGTATCCATAGAATGAAGGTGAAGTGACATGGTGTGATTTGCAAGGTCATAAGAAGCCTTGAGGCTTCTGCTTTGGTCTCTTGGAATACTTCCTCAAGGAAAAACCAGGGGCCTATAACAAGTCTAATTTTATGACATGGACCCAAACAGCCAATGGAGAGCATACAGGAAGAGAGATATACCTGGCCAGCCCCAGTTGAATCCTCTCACTTGGGGTACCAGGCTTGATCAAGAATAAGGAAAACATTTTAGACATTCTAGCCCCCGTAGTCTGATGTGAAGAATCAAGGGGCCCATTTGACAGTCAGAACCAAGAGTTAAGAGAGATCTGCAACTAACTCCAGCAGTTTAAAACACAGCACTCAGTTCCCCAATCATTGTGGATCAGAGACATGCTGCTCTGCTAGGCTCTGCCCCATTTCCCAGCTCCCAGAATTGTGAGTAGTGCTGTTGCTTCATGCCACTATGGGGTGGTTTGTTAGGCACAAATAGAAAACTAAAATAACCAATGAGAGAAAACAAGAAGCAAGAAAGAATAATAATTTTTATTCAGATAATATTTTAGTGCACTGATTATTCTACAATACGGTATTTGCCAATTATTTCCTTCTAGTCATTTGAAAAGGAAAGTAATTTCTTGAAAGTATAGCACATATGCTGGATCTATTAACCCACCTAAACTGGAAATAAGGCTTCTAGGACACCGGAGATATAACAGATGGCCTGCCAGATCCAATCAAGGCTAGTCCTTGCCTACACAACGGGACTAGTGAGCCCTGAAACTCAGCTGGTTGCAACAGGTTCAGTTATATGTGTTCAACTGTGTCTATATTCCATACTCTAGAAAACAAAGCAATTAGTTGGGAAGTAACAGAGAATATTTAGTAAAAAACATGGAATGTGTGTGAATATGCACATAAACATCCCAAATATCTATATTCTAGATATTTCTAAATCCTCCACATTTTTACATTAAATTATAGAGTCAATAGCTAGTCTGTATCACCAATAAAGGGGAAAATATACTTTTCTAACAAACAAACAAAAAACAAAGAAGGGGAGGAAACTTGAATAGGCCTTTTATTGACCTGCTTATTTTCTCTATAACAAATTATGATGGAAAGAGGTAATTGGAAATCTAGATTAGAGTGAATTAAAGAATAATCTGTGATTAAGAATTGAAGAGAGAATTTACAGGCAACACTTGAGGTACTTTTAAAAATATTTTAATTGATTTTGAGAGTGGAAGGGAGAGGGAGACAGAGATAAAAACATCAATGATGAGAGAGAATCACTGATCAGATGCCTCCTGAATGCCCCTACTGGAAATCAAGCCCACAACCCGGGCATGTGCCCTTGACTGGTATCGAATCCAGGACCCTTAGTCTGCAGGCTGACTTTCTGTCCACTGAGCCAAACCAGCCAGGGTGAGGTATTTTGATATGAGATTAAAATAATAGAGGAATGGTGAAGAGAAATGTGGGATTAAGGAGGTTGTGGGTATGTGTGTGTGTGTGTTTATAGATTATGTTTGTTCTAAGATCAGCAAAGTTTGAGCATACTTGAATGCTTGATGCCAAGGATTCAAGGGAGGAATAAGCTGACAATAGAAAAATAAGAAGAGTAATTCTAGAGTAAGGATCCAGAAAAATCAAACAGGAACCCAAGACACGTTGTAGGCAAAGGTTTAGCAGAATACATGCACATAGGCAGGTTTATATTTTCAGAGAAAGTATATTTCCATTATTTTTCCCCTTCTATCTTCCAAGCTCCTTGGAAGCAAATCAGAAAACTAATGTATTTAAATTGTTATAAGGAAGTTCATATCTACATTATGAAAGAAACAGATCTAGTCATTAAATAATACAAATAAACATGGTCAATTATAAATACATTTTTAAACAATTTGATGATTCAAGACACTTAATAAACATATACCTATAATAATAAAAACATAATATGCAATTAGACTAGACAGTCGAATGACCTTCCGGATGACCTTCCAGATGAAGCTGCGGTTGTGAGGGCCAAGGCAAGCCGCCATGGCTGCAAGGACCGAGCCCCTTGCATGAATTTTGTGCATCTGGCCTCTACTTGTACTATAATTATAATGATATTGAAATTTTTAGAAAATTTGTTTTAATTTTACAAGCTTATATTTCTCACTAAATCATATTAATAATTTATGTGTTTTTATTAAAAATGGTTTAAATCCAAGTTACCTCATAGTCATAGTAAAATAATGCCAATTTTCTTTTACTGAAACTCAATAAGAACACCAAAATGAGTGATTTTTCTTTTATCTCATAGTTACACAAAGAAGATAGACTAAAGTTGCTTCTGATCAAGCATAAGAAGGAAAGAATTATAGCTACATGCAACATCACAGATAAATCCTACAATCTACCAGTGAGAGAAAAAATAGCCAAACATAAAAGAGCTCTATATATTCTTTAATCCTCAACCAAGGATATGGTTATTGACTTTAGGGAGAGAGAGAAATATCAATGTGAGAGAGAAACATCAATTGGTTGCCTCCTATACACGCCCCCACCAAGGACTGAACCTGCAACTGAGATATGTGCCCTAATTGAAAATGAAACCTACAACTTTTGGTTTAGGGGATGATGTTCCAACCAACTGAGCCACCCAGACAGGGCAAGTATTTTGATGTGAGAATTGATTACATAGAGCATATGTTTTTCTTATCAAACTGTATACTTGAAATCATTGCTTATTATTGCTTATAAATTACTAGAGGCCCAGTGCATGAATTTGTGCACCAGTGAGGTCCCTCAGCCTGGCCTGTGGGATCAGGCCAAAACTGGCTCTCTGACATCCCCCAAGGGGTCCCATATTGCAAGAGGGTGCAGGCCAGGCCGAAGGACCTCACCAGTGCACAATCAGGGATGGGGAGTAATATAGGAGGTTGGCCAGCCAGGGAGGGATCCTGGGAAGGCTCCAGGATGTGTCCGGGCTATCTCTCTCAGTCTCAATCAGCTGGACCCGAGCAGCAAGCTAACCTACCAGTCAGAGCGTCTGCCCCCTGGTGGTCAGTGGACATCATAGCAAGCGGTTGAGCATATCATTAGCATATTATGCTTTGATTGGTTGAACAGATGATTGGACGACCAGACACTTACCATATTAGGCGTTTATTATATAGGCTACCTCAATAAAATTGCCTTTGAGTATTTCAATTAAAATTCAATAAAAATAAAAATTGCCAATCTTAATTAACACTTTTTTTTGTTCTTATTACATCCCAAAATGACCAGCCTCCCTTCAGAATTGGGCTTATTTTTGCTGTCATCCACTCTTCACCAGTCTGTATTATCTAGGGTCACATTTTATATTGGGCATCAAGCCACTTCAAAAAGTCCCCAGGTATATCTGAGATCAAGCAAGTGAGACTCGTCTATAAGTTTCAAACAAATACATCAACCTTCTTTTCTCTTGCTCAGCTTCTATACTCAACCACCATTCCCAACCCTCCTGACAGCTTGGGAACCATGCTCAATAAGTGTGTGATTCTACACTAAGCTGGTTTAAGTCAAAGATCACTGCCCTCACTTTCATCCCATTTTCCCAGTCATGGAGCAGGCTCAGCAATTAAGTTCAATGTCGTGACTGAGATTATTTCACTCTGCACTACTGCTCTCAGAACCTGCCAACCTCCTGATCAGCCTCCCCTGCCCTGTCTAGTCATCCTGAAACAAGGAGAGCTCTGAATATGCTAAAAATAGCCCATCACTTTCTATCCCAGGATAAACCTTATCTAAGCTAGGTTTTCTATGAGAATATGGTTGCCTTTGGGAAAAACTATAATCCCCTAAAAACCAAGTTGTTTTCTCATTTTGTGGACCTAAATAGGACAATTGCATCAGAACTGAATAGTCCTACTGCAGTACAACTTATTTTATCTAGACATAAGTATCTATATACTAACTGATGTTGATCTGTGTCTAAAAACATAAATTCTTTTAGGTACTTCTTCAGTTAGGAGTGATGATTAAGCCTAAGAATTGCATCTTCCTACTTTTCCAACTGTCTGACCTCCTCATCACAAACACACACACACACACACACACACACACACACACACACACTAGAATAAACAGAGTTTACTAGTACAATGCCAGTGCATTATAATCCACAAAAAAGAGGAAAAACAACGACCTCCTCTCTAAATAAGTTCAGAATTTAAAAAGCTGACATATAGTTGTGGCTCAAATATTTATAATATTTTACATTATTGGAGAAAACTTTTCTCAGTCTAACACAAGTTTATATGATTTTATTACTTCTTCAATAATAATGGGTGATATCTATAATAATAAAAGCATAATATGCTAATTAGACCAGACTAGTGATGGCGAACCTATGACATGTGTGTCAGGGGTGACATGTGAACTCATTTTTTTGGTTGATTTTTCTTTGTTAAATGGCATTTAAATATATAAAATAAATATCAAAAATATAAGTCTTTGTTTTACTATGGTTGCAAATATCAAAAAATTTCTATATGTGACATGGCACCAGAGTTAAGTCAGGGTTTTTCAAAATGCTGACACGCTGAGCTCAAAATGTTCGCCATCACTGGACCAGACAGCTGAATGATCTTCCAGATGTCCTTCTGGACAAAGCCGCAGTGGCAGGGGCTGAGGCAGAGGTGGTTAGGGATGATTAGGCAGACAGGCAGAGTGTTAAGGGGCAATCAGGCAGGCAGAAGAGCAATTAGGGGTGATCAGCCAGGCAGGCAGGTGAGCAGTTAGGAGCCAGTGGTCCTGGATTGAGAGAGGGGTCCCAGATTGCAAGAGGGTGCAGACCGGGCTGAGGAACCCCCTCCCATGCACGAATTTCATGCCACGGGCCTCTAGTTTGCTATCTAAGTATAAATAGGGCCCCTACAGTACACTTTTCCCAGCTTATCCCTCAAAAGACAACTTTTTCCAAATGTAAAATTCAAGGTTCTATTTATTGGTGATAAAAAGCTTCTTTAGTCTTTAAATCATACTATTTTTATTAGTTTCCACCTTTAAATATTTTTATTTTATTTTAGGAATGACTTTCATACGTATGATCTGTTGCCAAAAGAAAAACTCATGCTGGTATACCTTCCACAACCATTTCAAATACCACAAAAACTGAAAAATCTTATTTGAACTAACATATTACTGAGCATATCTAGGACTATTCCTACCATCCAAAATGATGTCAATCAAAGATGCATTTAGTATGAGAATATCTTAATCATGAGCTTTTTTGGGGAGGGGAGAGAAGACAAAGGAAAATGAATACAGTAAATAAAATGACTAAAAAGGGGAATTGGTGAAGTAAAAGGAGGATGAAAAAGTGGACATAAGAACAAAAAGAGGAAAAGATGACCATGCTTGAAACAGATTTAAATTTGTATTATATTTTCCAATACACTTCATACAGCATCTTCACACCCTTGTGTTGTTCAGTAAAGTTCTAAACCCACTTTGTGAATTTTGCTTTTCTCTATCTTGTTCAACAAAATATATTTTAAAAAAATGAATGTATTTTTCTGAGATTTAGCCTTTACAAGTTGGTTACATGCTTCCTAATGCTATTATCAGCGCAAGTGGAGTTCTTATAATAAGCATTTCTAGAGGCCCCCAAGGGAGGATCAGATATGGTAGAGAGCTTAATTTCTCTGGAATTATAACCCTTCAGTAAAGCTAAAATCAGAGCCAGTGTCCAAAGTTTCCTTTCCATGTTGGAGCATAAAGCTAGTTGCAATCTATTAGTCCATTGTGCATGGGGTCCACATGGCCATGGCCATGTGGGAACTGCAAGGGAGCCTCAGAAGTCCAGAGTCACACAAGCCCCAAGAGTCCCAAGAGCAATAAGTGGGACTAAGAGAGCACAAGAGCCCCAAGAGAGTGAGTTTCTTTGTTCAGGGTATTAAATATCCCAAATTTGATGCTTTTGGAGTGGCCACGACCTTTGTTCTCAGTCGTGACTGACAGCATACACCTTCCCCATGTCACCTCAATTTTACTGGGCATATATCTATCTCCCCTTTGTTGGACCCATGAGGAATGTAAAATTGTAGCTTCCTGGTGAAGTTGCCCAAATGACATGTCTATACTATCTGGCCTTTCCTTTGCTCCTTTCCTATTAGTAATAACTAGGTTAATTACAATGGTATTGCTTTCACAATATAACATCTAGGATACAGACAGTATTTCCACAACTACAACTTGTTCTTCATAGCCCTGATTTATCCATGTTTGTTCTTGCAGCAATGAAAAGAGATAAAGCTTGATTCCCAGTAAAAGGAACAAAGAGGAGAATAACAATAAGTATATTAATTACAATAATAACCACATAATAATTAACACGCATGTGTCAGATAGCAATTCAAGTACTTTATATACATTGTCTTGAATGAATTTACCAATTATACTGCCAAGTTAATATTACAGTTGAGAAAACGAGACTCACAGATATTAAACAACTTGACCAAAATTCTACACCAGACTGTATCAGAATCCAGTCTGCCTGATAGTCAAACCAGCACACTTTCCATTCCCCATCTGAAATTTTCAGAGGATTTTCAAGCATCCTTTTCTATTCTATTAGGGAATACCCAACACTATGCCAGATATTCTCCTCAACTTTCACTTTCCCTGTTCTACAAATTTGTATTACTCATCCTAAAAAATGTGAGAAGTCCTTGGGTTTGTTGGTTCCATTAGCATCTGTCTAAAACTAGGGTAATTTTGAAAGAAATCACAAATGTGACTCTGACTCAGTATGAGCATATGACCCTGCAATGCATTGCCAGTATCCAAGTTTGCATCATTTCCCTCCATTTACTATGGGCTACATTATCATGTCTAAATTGCTAGCCAATTAATTGATAATATTCTCCTTGCTATGAACATTTTCCACATTCCAAATATATTACATTCTGCCTGAACCCATGATTTTTTAAGATTCTTGGTAGGATTCTGAAAGTAGAATGAGATATTCTTTTGTGTGACCAAAACCCCAAATTGTGGTCTCTGGAGTCGGTTTCTCTAGGCCCACAGAGTCAAACAATAGCAGGACTGGGGAAGTAAGAGGTCATTCTCCGTGGGGGGGCGGAGGGGAGGAGGGAGAGAAATCTTCTCTGATGCATACACCTACACCTGCTTGGCCAGACAAATTTCTATTCAAAAATCAAAGAAATGAATTTGGAGCTCTTGAAAAAAAGCTTTTAAATGTTGTTCAGCTAATTTCCCAAGATAATAGCAGGCACTGTCGTGTTCATTTGGTCCTTAATAAACAAAAACCATAAAACTTGTTTTTATTTTTACTTTTTTTGTAGAAAAAGATGGCTAAATGAAAAGTGACTATCTTGTCTTGCTGAAAGGGAAAGAAAGAATACAAAATTTTAATTTTCTTTCATGAATTGAAAACTATTTCAAAATATGAAGTACTCAAGCACAATAGAAAGGAAATGAACAAAGGCCTTTAACTGCTATCTTTTTTCTCCAACACATCCACAGTTGAACATGGCATTCGGTATATCTTACAATAGTGAAACAGAAGAATACAGTAGTAATGAACAGTGCTGAACACAGTCTGTCTCATTTTTCAAGACAGAAATGTCCTGTAAAATGAGTTTAAATAAATGAAATTTTGTAAAAAGTAGATAGAAGGGAGAAATTGGTCATAAGCTGTGACCCTTCTAAGTTTTTGAAGCTGTAAAGCAGAAAAAAGAAAATAAATAATTTTATAGAAAGTGTTTGACAAGTAACCTGTTTAAAGATAAAAATAAAATTGAACAAGAGCTGTATTAGCAATTACCTGCAACAGACTTTAGAAATGAATAAAAAAAGAAATAAAAACTAATAAATAAGGAAAAAGAATTGAAGAAAGGAGAATGAAAAATAAATTGCAGGAAACATAAGGAGAAATTTGGATGCTTTTTCACAGAAAAAGTGCATTGGGGAGAAATATGAATAGCATATCATCAGCAGTTGCCTAAAGGTATATCATGTAACATTTAAAAAGATAAAATTTGTACAACTTTACTAACCCCACTGATAATTCCTAACTGTACCCAAAAAATAATTGTTCCTTCAAACATTCCTGTTAACTGTCTACTCTCATGAATTCATAAATAATTTTAAACTATGTAGTTCCATTTTATATTTAATGAAGAAGGGATAGGGATAATCAAATTTCTTCTTATGAGCCATTTGAATACTTAACAAGTTTAATTAAGAAATTTTAGATCTGGAAACAGGCTCAGAATTCATTTAGTTATAGAATCATGCAAATAGGTCATTTCATGTGTACTCCCATATAGAGATAGGTTTGTCCATACTATTTCCCTGTGAGTTGATCATTAATTCTATGTATGATTACTCACTTATTTAACTCTATCATTTTATCTATATACTAGAGACCCAGTGCACAAAAATTTGTGCACTCGAGGGGAACGGGGGTCCCTCAGCCCGGCCTGTGCCCTCTCGCAGTCTGGGACCCCTCGGGAGATAACGACCTGCTGGCTTAGGCCTGCTCCCGGGTGGCAGAGGGCAGGCCCAATCCCTAGGTGCAGCCCTGGTGGGGTTAAAACATAGCCGATTAGGGAGATGGGGCGCTGCCCCCTGTTATGCATAGAGCAGGGCGGATTGGGAGGCTGCGA
>NW_006293550.1:129755-136865 GCF_000327345.1 Myotis davidii
ATCCTGCTGGCTGAAACATGATAAAATAAAGCAGGTTTCTGGAAAAGTGTTTAGCTTCTATATTTGTAACATAGTTGCTTAGAGTTGAGCTCAGAGGTCTGCAGCGGCAGGCAGGGAACGTTGGAGTCCTCTGTCACTGAAGCAAGCAAGTCTCATGTTAGTTTCAAGAGCCTGGCTGCCGGCCGCCATCTTGGCTGGCAGTTAATTTGCATATTGCCCTGATTAGCCAATGGGAAGGGTAGCGGTCGTATGCTAATTACCATGTTTCTCTTTTATTAGATAGGATATAAATAGCCAGGGTCCCTAACCACCAAAGGCTCGACCAAACCCTGGAAGTCATGCGTGCTGGGTTACCATGGCAACCCAGACTCAGCACTGACTGTTGAGGGGACTGCGATCAGGCCCAGACAGAGGCTGGGAGAGAAAATCAGGGTCTGATCACAGCCCCCATAGCAGTCAGTGCTGGGTCAGTGTGGTGGAAGTCAGTCCTGCTGTCAATGAATGTAGGGTCAATTAACATTAAGTGAGCATAAGGTCAATTAATATCTCTTTGAGAAGAGTTGAGAATATAAAGTACAGTGTAGAGTAATTACTTATATTATTTCACTTAAAACTCTTTTCAGCTAAGCTATTTTCCTTTATTTAAAATGTATCTTTATTGTTGAAAGTATTACAGATGTCCCTTTGTTGTAGGTTTTTTTTTGTTTGTTTGTTTGTTTGTTTTTGTTTTTTCTCATTGATCTCCTCCACCCTACACCTGCCTCTTCCAGGCCTTCACCAGAGTATTATCTGTGTCCATGGGCTATTCCTATCTAATACATAAAAATCTAGAAAGATTTAGAGAAAATAAAATAAAAGATATGCCAGGTAAATATTGAACAGAAGAGCTGAAGTTGCTGCATGAATACTGGATTCAGGCTTGAAGCCAAAACACAACTCATGAGGTAAAGTTAGTCATTGTAACATCACAAAAGATTCCTTTCACTAAAGAGATAAGATGGTTCCCAATACTTATACACATAATAGAGCAGTGTGGGAGTTCAGAATGAGCCTCACCAAGATGTGTCTCAGTGGTATGCAGATTTTTGAGCTAAAGGGCAATTTTAGCTTCAGGCTAAATTTCTGCCCCTCCCTTTAACTACCCCTCCCTTTAACTACCTAAAAAATTCTGCCCCTCCCTTTAACTACCTAAAAAATTTTGGAAGCCTTGCCCACAATAACACATTATCCCATATAATAAAAGGCTAATATGCAAATCGACTGAACAGCAGAATGACCAGTTGCTATGACACGCACTGACCAGCAGGGGGCAGATGCTCAATGCAAGAGCTGTCCCCTGGTGGTCAGTGTGCTCCCACAGGACTCATGGGTGACTAGCGCAGCAGCAGTGGTAGGAGCCTCTCCCACCTCTGCGGCAGCACTACGGATGTCCCATAGGGAGCGGGCCTTAGCCATCAGTCGGACATTCCCAGACTGTAAGAGGGTGCAGTCCAGGCTGAGGGACGCCCCTCCCCCCACCCCGCCCCGCATCCGAGTGCACAAATTTCGTGCACAGGGCCTCTAGTAGGTAATAAAGATGAAACCCAAGAGAGGTTAATGTTTTATTTTGTTTTCCAAAGAGTACTCAGGAGTGATAAATATTCATTTACAAACATAAAAAATTTCTTAGCATCAAATGGATTTTGAAAATGTGGTGCTTTGAACAGCTGATTAAAGAGGTTGATCCACTGAGGGCATCACAGGACTTTATTTTACTAATTTACATTGTAATTCTCCAAGAGAAAATATAATTTGATGGGTTTCTCAAAACCATTGAAGTTTTACTTTTGTTTTGATAAAGGCAGGAGAGGGTGGGGGTCGAATTTGTGAACCCATTTTCCTAGCATATATTTTGAGAACCTTGATGCAAGTTGCTTTCCCAAGTCTATACTGTGTATAATCTAAATCTCAAAAATATCAGGTATTAGTTTTAAGCTCATGTATTTTCATGCTTTCATTAGACATGAAAATCAGCTTTTGCTAATTTTCTGTGTATATGATTTTAAAATTTCCATCAGTTCCATCAAGTTCCTTCTATGACTCCTCAGGGTCCTTTCTTCATGGATGGTTAAGCTACAAATGTTCATTTGACAGAAATAAAATAGTGAGCTGAGGGTTGTTTATGTGGCTCTCAGTCTCAAATGATCTCCCTGTGACAGTCTAAACTTGACTAATCAGATATTCCTTTTAGTACATTTTAAAAATAGAATTTATATTCAGAAAGCTTTAACTCATGTGTCAACCATGCGCCTGTATTCCAACTGACAAATGCTTCTCTAAGAAAATAAAAGTTCTGTTTGGAAGACCTGAGTAACTTTTCAAAATAGGGCTTAACAGGTATCTAGAAAAAAAAAGTATAAGGAGCTAGGCATGGGAGAAGGAAGGGGGCACCTAGGAACTGGAAAGAAACCAAGGAAAATATTAACTTAAATTCTGCCTCGGCCAATACTATAATCTAATATGCTGATCTCTAAATGATAATTCTGCTTTTCTACATATCTCCAAAGTGTTCAGCATCTGTCTCCAGTTGAGGGGTCCAAAACTTGACACAGTAATATACTAGATTTTTTGTTTAAAATATATTTTTATCTTTTTATAAGCATGTCATTTTGCTATTATAAATATATATAGAGAGAAATACATTTTATTACTAAAAGATACTTAAGAACAAAATCTATCCTAAATTAGAAAATTATACTCAACTCCATATACCCAGAGAATATCTTTAATTTTGCAAGATCCTATTTGCTAATAAATTATCCGCTGCTCTCTTTACTTTAACGATTGGCCACAATAACAATTATAGAAAATAACAATTTCCTTAGAAACAAAAAGCCACTTCAGCCATCATTTGTAAATGATAGTTGGTAACCAGAGAAGAGTTTAAATCAAAGATTAGAGGTCTTACTACAAAAAACTGTGGCAGTAAACAATTAATGATAAAATGTTTCATTTCAGCTAAAATAAACATGAAAAGCAGCATCCTTCACAATGTAGATATACCAATACAAATTCCCTTAGAAGTTTATTTGATTTGTGTTACTCTAATTCCATTATAAAGCCCCAATTCTAACAATATCATCTTCTGGCCATTCCCTGTTTGGGGTTATTATTGCCAAAGGAATAAACATAATGGCATTGAATGACATGCTTATTCAGCAACTCAAAATGTCAAAAACAATTTGATTAATTCATGTGGTGCCTGACTCTCGCATCCTTCTTCCCTAATTTTTCCTTTATTCAGCATTCACTAATTAAGCACGCATTATCACAGAGGCCCAGTCTTCAGTCTCCATAGCCTAAATACATGTGGAAGCTGGCCCTAAAAGCTCTGAGTGAAAGACAAACACTGCTCCAATTTCATTTATAATGAGAACCGGTAACGCGATGACAGCCAGAGCAAATCATGCATTGGTAAGTACTTAATTTCAAGATTTAATTTTGACCTCAAAATCATCTAGTTACTTGATTTTCCAAGTGTCTTAGGAAAGAATTCAGTTCAAGTGTTAGTAAACTGATTTCATAAGATATATGGGGACATTCAAGTACCTGGGTAAGTGTAGAACTTATCTTAATACCAGGGACAGCACTGAAAACCAGCCTTGGAAGCTGGACTATATTTGTCATTTCTTGTCATTATTACTATAGGATTTATGCTCCTGTAGCATACATGAGAGAAATCAAGGCAATTCTGAGCCAACTCTAACGACATCACAGAGATGGCACCTCCTCTATCATAATCAAGCAGAATTACATCACAAGACAAAGGCAACTTACTATTTTTTATATTCTCCCTTACATTTTTGCTCCTATTTCTATGTTGTTTACATCACCAGTTGGGAAGAAAGAAATTGTTATCATGAATGTTTTATGGAGGACAAGGGGACATGGGTTTCTTTACAAGATAAACATTTCAGTTGTTTCCTTTGGAAAATTTTTGGTTTCTGTGGTAAATATTTACCACCAATTTGAAGATGGAGAGAGAGAGAGACATTAAAATTACTCTTTTGTGACCATAACTGTGTCTTGGCTGGTTTTATGTCCAAAAGAAAAAAATCTTGAGCAACAAAATGAAACAAATTTATGTTTATAAGTAGTTTGGAGAAAATATTGCCAGGGTGAAAGAGGGAAAAAAGAGAAAGCAATGATAAGAACATAGATTATATCTGAAACCTCAAAAAATTAAGTTCAGTTGATATCAGTAAGCTATTTTCCATCTCTCTCTTGCTCTGTTCTTTAGCATCTCTCCTTCCAGGTGCAGCCCTTTGCTCATACTTGGTTTTGCACATTTCTTCTAAAACAACCTGAAATTCACAGCAACAAAGATCAAAACCTTGCCATGACTGGGTGGCTCAGTTGGTTGGAGCATTGTCCTGTGCACCAACAGGTTGCAGGTTCAATTCCCAGTCAGGGCACATAGCCAGGTTTCCAGGTTTGATGTCCAATCAGGGAGCATATGGGAGACAAATTTATGCTTCTCTCTCTCAAATTGATGTTTCTCTTTGTCTCTGTCTCTCTCCCCATTTGTCTTTCTCTAAAAATCAATTTAAAAAGAAAATCCTCAGGTGGTTTTGTAATTTAAAAATTGTTTAATAGGTCATAAGAAACATGAACAAGAAAACAAGAGCTTTACCTAGAGGCTGTGGGTGCTGAAGCCAGCTGGCACTGACTTCTGAGATCTGATAGTGCACATCTTTTCTAAGTCCCCATACGGTGACTTCACATGGGTACCTTGAAATCAGCTGTGATGGAAGAGTTTACACTATGGAAATCAGCAAATGCCACAAATCAGTCTTTTTCTTCTCTTTTGAGAGCCATTCTTTAAACAATTACCAGCACACCATTGCATTGAGTAATACTTCTTGACTACTGCAAGAGATAAAATAATTTTAGGTAAATTATCTCATTTAATATTCTCACCAAACCTATAAAAAATGTTATAAAAACATGAGTTCCGCCGAAACCAGTTTGGCTCAGTGGATAGAGCGTCAGCCTGCGGACTGAAAGGTCCCAGGTTCGATTCCGGTCAAGGGCATGTACCTGGGTTGTGGGCACATCCCCAGTGGGAGATGTGCAGGAGGCAGCTGATCGATGTTTCTCTCTCATCAATGTTTCTAACTTTCTAACTCTCTCCCTTCCTCTCTGTAAAAAATCAATAAAATATATTAAAAAAAAAAAACATGAGTTCCAACAAGCTCTGAGAATCTTGGTATTTCCTTTTTAAAATACTTCTGAACTTTTATAATTAAAACTAGAGGCCCGATGCATGAAATCCGTGCATGGGTAGTGTCCCTAGGCCTGGCTGGCAATCAGGGATGATCTCTGGGGCAACCAGTGGGGTAATGGGGGGCCCCCGCTGGCACCTGCCTTGGCTGGGCTGGGGCCTGTAGGTTGGGGGAAGCTCCTGCATTGAGCATCTGCCCCCTAGTGGCCAGTGCATGTCATAGTGATAGGTCGTTCCACCAGTCGTTCCGCCATTCAGTCGATTTGCATGTTGTTTTTATTATATAAGATAAGCAATTCCGCCGAAACCGGTTTGGCTCAGTGGATACTGTGGAAAATCAATAAAATATATTAAAAAAAAAAGATAAGCAATTCCATATACAGCACATCCCGAATACATGTATACACACTTTCACAGCTGATAACTCATTTAATTTTCACTGCTTTTCAGGTTTAACTGATTTGAAATAATGGGTGAAGCCAGACTACTAGTAAGCTTTGAACAAAGAAAATTTATCTGCTAGACTTTTTTTCAATGGGGATACATAAAAGATAAAGTTTATAATACAAAACCAGCAACAGTTGATGAATGAGGACACAAAAACTGAATAAAATGATTCTTGATGTTTGCAATTCCATTGCTTTACATTAACAGCAGTGCCTGGACCAAAATGGTCATCAGTTTGAAAACAAGCAGTGACAAAAAAAATGTATTGATTTCTGTATATTCTTTTAAATTTTGAAAATGAATTGTATGTTAATAAACACTGACTTTATAATCATTCAAAGTGTGTATACATTTTTGGGGGGACACCCTATATTTAGCCAAATATACATAATGGAAGATGGCGTCACTTTGAGTGGTGGGCACACAGTGTAATATGCAGGTCATGTATCATAAAAATGTATACATGAAACCTACATGATCCTATTAACCAACATCACCCCAATACATTTAATTTCTTTTTAAAATTTAAGAAAAAAATCAATTTCTTAATCAAAAATTAACTATATAAACTAAAATTGATTAGAATGTTATGTGGTTATATTTCTCAATATTTCATTTGATGTGTAATCATAATATTGCTAGTGCACAAATAACGTGATACATATTGACAAAAATAAAATAAAATAAAATAATGCCTGAAACAACCACAATGATGATGAGCTAGATAACCTTGTACTGGGTGAAGCCCTGCTAAATGCAGGGAATGAGGGCAGAAGATGAGTGAGAAGCAGCAAAGAACAAAGGCAAAGCATCTGTCCTCTGAAAGCATGTAAGTAGATGGGGAGATTATTCAATCAATAGTCGTTGACATTTCTAAGACACTGCTGGCCTCTTTTAGAAGCTCACAACCAATCACAAAGGAGCTGTATAACCAAAATGAATGCTCCAAATAGATAATCTAATATCAAAATGTCACTTTTTTTGGAACTGGTGGTTGCCAGAGGCAGGAAGGTGGTATGAGTGCAAAAAGGGTGAAGGAGGTCAAAAGGTTCAAACTGAAAGGTATAAACTCCCAGCCACAAAATGAAAAATGTGCAGATGGTGACTATCTACACTAATAAAAGAGAAACATGGTAATTGGAGTACAACTGCTACCCTTCCCATTGGCTAATCAGCGAGATATGCAAATTAACTGACAGCCAAGATGGCAACCAGCAGCCAGGCAGCTTAAACTGAACAAGAGGCTTGCTTGCTTCAGTGACAGCGGACTCCAACGTTCCCCACTTGCCGCTACAGGCCTCTGAGCAGGCAGTTTGAAACATAGTGACATATAGAAGCTAAGAAAAACTCCAGAAACCTGCTTTCAGCAAACCAGGATCTCAGAGTTGGAGTAAGAGCTG
>NW_006293550.1:137937-138644 GCF_000327345.1 Myotis davidii
CCCAATCAGCCCTACCCTGAGCTGGACTGAGGGTGTCATCGCATCCTCCCAATCCGCCCTGCTTTGTGCATGACAGGGGGCAGCGCCCCAACTCCCCAATCGGCCCTGCTCAGAGCCTGACCAGGGGCTGAACCTAGGGATTGGGCCTGCCCTCTGCCATCTGGGAGCAGGCCTAAGCCAGCAGGGAGTTATCTCCCGAGGGGTCCCAGACTGCGAGAGTGCACAGGCCAGGCTGAGGGACTCCCTCTTCCCCCTGAGTGCACAAATTTTTGTGCACCAGGCCTCGAGTAGTTAATTATACTGTATTGCATATTTGAAAGTTATTCGAAGAGTAAATCTTAAAAGTTGTTATCACACAAAAAATATTCTATCATGGGGAGAGATATTAACTAATTTATTGTAGTGATCATTTTCCATATCCTATATAATAAAAGAGAAAAATGGTAATTGGCGTACGACGATACCCTTTTCATTGGCTAATCAGGGCTATATGCAAATTAACTGCCAACTTAGATGGCAGTTAACTGCCAACAAAGATGGCGGTTAATTTGCATATGTAGGCACAATGCAGGGAGGCGAAAGAGAAAGCAGGAAGAAGCCCCCTGCCACTGACAGTGATTGGAAACCCAGTGGGGAGCTAAGAGCTGGGGGGCAGGGCAAAGGCGAATCAGAGAATTAGGCGCCTTTGCTGCCCTGGCCAGTGAAAG
>NW_006293550.1:140502-143325 GCF_000327345.1 Myotis davidii
CCGTGCCCAGCTCCCATCGCTGGCTCCACCCCTACTTCCTGCTATCACTGGCCAGGGTGGCAAAGGCTCCTGATTCTCCGATCATGGCTGGGGGGCAAGGCAAAGGCAGCCTTTGCCCTGACCCCCAGCTCTTAGCTCCCCCTTGGGTTTCCGATCACTGTCAGTGGCAGGGGGCTTCTTTCTGCTTTCTCTTTCGCCTGCCTGCATTGTGCCTACATATGCAAATTAACCGCCATCTTGTTGGCAGTTAACTGGCAATCTTAGTTGGCAGTTAATTTGCATATAGCCCTGATTAGCCAATGAAAAGGGTATTGTTCGTACGCCAATTACCATTTTTATCTTTTATTAGATAGGATTATACCTCAATAAAAAATCACTCTTTTATAATTCTACTCATCTACATTTTTTAGGGTGATTATATCCAAAGTTTCCTTTCACACTAACACTTTTAAAATAGCCAAAGTTAATCATTTTATATTTTTTCAGAATTTGAGCAAGACATATTTTTTAGTTTCTCAATAGCCACTTCTTTAATAATTACCATTCTGAGCTACACACAATTATAACTATCAGTCTATTTCACCAACAACTTTGTCTGTTACATTCCATGTCTCAGAATGTTAGCTTTCTGCTGAAAATGCAACCCCTCTATGCCAGATTCTACCTTTTAGCCGAAAACAAATCTTTATAATCATTATACTAACAATTTTAACACTCAAACTTAACTAGGCCAAAAATAATGTTCTATTGAATTTCAAAATAGTTGATAAATATAAAACATTAGTAGAAACTGAACAATTTCTACAATACTTTCAATACAATTAAGTATTCCTTTCTTTCTTTCTTTCTTCCTTTCTTTCTTTCTTTCTTTCTTTCTTTCTTTCTTTCTTTCTTTCTTTCTTTCTCTCTCTCTCTCTTTCTTCCTCTCTGTTTCTTCCTTTCTTTCTTTCTTTCTTTCTTTCTCTTTCTTTCTTTCTCTCTCTCTTTCTTCCTCTCTCTTTCTTCCTTTCTTCCTTTCTTTCTTTCTTTCTTTCTTTCTTTCTTTCTTTCTTTCTTTCTTTCTTTCTTTCTTTTTATTTATTATCTAAAGGTTTACATATATCTCCTTTTCCCCCCATTGACTCCCCCGTCAGCCATTCCCACCCAGGGCAAGCCCCCACCACCCCAGTGCCTGTGTCCCTTGGTTATACTAATATGGATTCATACAAGTCCTTTGGTTGCTCTCTAACTCCCCCTCCCCTACCATTTGTCTCTGGATCTATTTTTATACATCAAATTTTGTTGATCATTATATCCCACATATGAGTGAGATTATGTGCTATTTATCTTTTTCTGACTGACTTATTTCACCTAGCATAATGCTCCCCAGTTCCATACATGCTGTTGCAAATGGTAAAAGTTCCTTCTTTTTTATGGCAGTGTAGTATTTCATTGTGTAGATGTGCCACAGTTTTTTTAATCTACTCATCTGCTGTTGGGCACTTAGGTTGTTTCCAAATCTTAACTATTGTAAATTGTTCTGCTATGAACATAGAGGTGCATATATCCTTTCTGATTGGTGTTTCTGGATTCTTGGAATATAGTCCTAGAAGTGGGATTACTGGGTCAAATGGGAGTTCCATTTTTAAATTTTTGAGGAAACTCCATACTGTTCTCCACAGTGGCTGCACCAGTCTGCATTCCCACCAGCAGAGTATGAGGGTTCCTTTTTCTCCACATCCCTTCTAGCACTTGTCCTTTATTGATGGTAACCTTTCTGACAGGTGTGAGATGGTACCTCATTGTTGTTTTGATTTGCATCTCTCAAATGATTAGTGATTTTAAGCATGTTTTCATATGTCTGTTAGCTTCTGTATGTCCTCTTTCAAAAAGTATCTATTTAGGTCCCTTGCCCATTTTTTTGATTGGATCATTTACCTTCCTTTTGTTAAGTTGTATGAGTTCTCTGTAAATTTTGGAGATTAAACTCTTATCTGGAATAGCATTGGCAAATATGCTCTCCTATGCAGTGAGCTTTCTTGTTTTGTTGATGGTTTATTTTGCTGTGCAGAAGCTTTTTATTTTGATGTAGTTCCATTTGTTTATTTTCTCCTTGGTCTCTATTGACCTAGAAGCTGTGTTGGTTAAAGATATTGCTATGACATATTTCTACTATTTTGATGCCTATAGAGTCTTGTGGTATTTTTATGATTTCTCATCTTACATTTAAGTACTTTAGCCATTTTGAGTTGTTTGTTT
The DNA here is from genome assembly GCF_000327345.1 of Myotis davidii. Taxonomy (NCBI): domain Eukaryota; kingdom Metazoa; phylum Chordata; class Mammalia; order Chiroptera; family Vespertilionidae; genus Myotis; species Myotis davidii. Next base: position 142,741 of record NW_006293550.1, read on the forward strand.
GTGTGTAATGTAAGTTGGTGATCTAGTTTCATTTTTTTGCAAGTATCTAACCAATTTTCCCAGCCCCATTTATTGAAGATACTGTCTTGACTCCATTGTATGATCTTGCCTCCTTTGTCAAATATTAATTGAGCATAATTGCTTGGGTTGATTTCTGGGTTCTCTGTTCTGTTCCATTGACCTATATGTCTGTTCTTGTGCCAGTAGTAGGAAATTTTGAGAACCATGGCTTTGTAATGTAGATTATCTCTGGTATTGTGATCCCTCCAACTTTGTTCTTCTTTCTCAGGATCGCTGAGGCTATTAGGGGTGTTTTTTTCTTCCAGATGAATTTTTGGAGAGTTCCTTCTAGGTCTTTGAAATATGCCATTGGTATTTTAATGGAGATTGCATTGAATTTATAGATTGCTTTGGGTAGTATGGACATTTTAATGATGTTGATTCTACCAATCCATGAACACGGTATGTTCTTCCATCTGTTTATGTCTTCCTCTATCTCTTTTTTCAACGTCCTGTAGTTTTCTGAGTAGAGGTCTTTTACCTCTTTAGTTAAGGTTATTCGTAGGTAGCTTAATTTTTTTGTAG
>NW_006293550.1:144875-159030 GCF_000327345.1 Myotis davidii
ATCTTTTATTGGGGCATTTAATCCATTTACATTTAAAATTATTATTGATAGTTACTTGTTTGTTGCCATTTTTATTCTTTATGCCTGTGTTTCTTCTTCCCTTTCTATTTCTTCTTTTTACAGCAGACCCTTTAGCATTTCTTGCATTGCTGGTTTGGTGGTAATAAATTCCCTTAGTCCTTTTTTGTCTGTGAAGCTCCTAATGTCACCCTCAACTTTGATGGATAGCCTTGCTGGGTACAGTATTCTTGAATTCAGACCCTAGCTTTGCATGACTGTATATTTCATTCCATTCCCTTCTGGCCTGATGTGTTTCTCTTGAGAAATCACTTGTTAGTCTCATAGGAGATCCCTTGTAGGTAACTTTGTGTCTCTCTCTGGCAGCCATTAAGATTCTTGCTTTGTCCTTGGTTTTTGCCAATTTAATTATGATGTGTCTTGGTGTTGGCTTTTTTGGGTTCATCTTGTTTGGGACCCTGTGAGCTTCTTGGACTTGTGTGAGTTTCTTCTTCCCAATATCAGGGAAGATTTCTGTCATTATTTCCTCAAACAGGTTTTCTATTCCTTGCTCAGTTTCCTCTCATTCTGGCACCCCTATTATGCAGATGTTTCGTTTTGTGTTGGCCCAAAGTTCCAGAAATCACTTGTTAGTCTCATAGGAGATCCCTTGTAGGTAACTTTGTGTCTCTCTCTGGCAGCCATTAAGATTCTTGCTTTGTCCTTGGTTTTTGCCAATTTAATTATGATGTGTCTTGGTGTTGGCTTTTTTGGGTTCATCTTGTTTGGGACCCTGTGAGCTTCTTGGACTTGTGTGAGTTTCTTCTTCCCAATATCAGGGAAGATTTCTGTCATTATTTCTTCAAAAAAGTTTTCTAATCCTTTCTCAGTTTCCTCTCCTTCTGGCATCCCTATTATGAGGTTGTTGTTTTGTTTCATGTTGTCCCAAAGTTCCCTAGGCTCTCCTCCTGTTTTTTAAGTTTATTTTCCAGTTGCTGCTCTTCTTGGGTATTTTTTCTTACCTTGTTTTCTAGCTCACTAATGCAGTCTTCCACTTCTTCTAGTCTATTGATGGTTCTATTTTGTTCTTTATTGCAGCAATGTCATTCTTCATTTCTTTTTGGTTCATCTTCATTTCCTCTTCATTCTTACACATATTGTTGAATTTGTCTTCCATCCTTTTCAGTGTCCTTATCACCATTGCTCTGAATTCTTTCTCTGACATATTGCTTGCCTCCATTTTGTTTACTTCCTTTTCTAGTGATATCTCCTTTTCTTTCATAAGGGGGCTTTTTCTTTGTCTCCCCATGTTCGCTCCTCCCAGGGTGTCTGGTTATGTAGCTCGCTCTCTCTCCTGCATTGACCCTCTCTAGGTGATCTCTGATCTTTCCATCCATAGATTGTCTCACTAAGTGTGTTTAATTCACCAATTCCAGGTGGATGATATTCGATTCAGCTGTTCCTTCTATCTGCTCTGTGAGAAGGTACAGGACTTGTCTGACTATTTGGCTGCCACCCCGTCTACCACTGGACAAACTTTTTAGGTGCCTGTGGCCAGGGAGGCTGGAGTCTTGGTGTTTGTGGGTTCACAGCTGAGGCAGCTGGTCCCTAGGTATCATGGTTGTAGGGTCCTGGGAGGTCTGCTGGGTTGAAGATAAGGCTAGGCTTCCAATCACAGCAGCTCTCCTCCCCTTTAACATGGCGTGATCTTTGCAGCAGAGCTGGCTGCTTTGGGAGAGATTTCAGCAGTAGTAGAGGCTGCCTGGCTAGGGGAGCCTGCCCTCCAGTCCCCAATAGTCCTGTGGAATATAACTTTACCTCACTCACAAATACAGACATTCCCTGCATTTTCACGCACTCTCCTTTTGCTCTCTCACTCACACACTATCTTGCAGCCTGCCATCCCATTGGCTGCCATTCTGGATCTCCCATTTAAATAATTTTTAAACATCTAGCTCACTTTTAAAATTGGTTTGAATTATCTTTTCACAAGTTATCTTATTCCCCTGTGTACTACTTTGAAAAATATCCAAATGATGACACCACATTGCCTTTAATACAGGATATTCAAAATATTATAATGTTACCTGCAACAATTAATAGCTCAAACAAAAGAACACAAAAGTATGACGTTGCATTTGGGGTTGACAGACACTGACTGACAAGGCAAACTACAGAATTCTGAAGGTTGAAGGACTAATTTGTGGCAGCAACAGCAGCAGCAGGAGGAACTGATGACAGAATGAGAAAATACAACTCAGCTGATGTTCCCACTGGCACACTAAGGACATAAGAATGTAACTTATTCTTGAATAAAGATCAGACACTGTCCTTCCCTTAGGAGAAATACTTAGCCTAATAGGTTCCTAGCTTCATATTTTACTATACTCAAGACTTAACTCATCGCAGAAAAATCCATGAAAATCTCAGTTACTCATTTCACTTTGCCCCTGGAGATACCAAACATTGGGCAACAAATACCCAGTTGTTGATAAAAAATAATAATAATATTCACTCTCAGGCAACTAGATAGCTGCCTATTTTGAATGAGATATCACTAAGTGCATTCAGTTTTCCATGATTCTTTGCTTGTGACTCTGGGGGGTAGACATTTCACAGCTTTAGCTGAGGTGAGTTCAGGCCAAAGCAACGTGCTCAGTGCTGAAGAGGATATAAAGCTAGATGAGAACCAATTTAATATTACAAACTAATTTGATTTGGGGAAATTCTTTGCTTTGTATGGAGAGACGAGGAGTTCACAAGAACTATTAAAATCACCAAGAGGGTCTCAGCATTGAGTAAAGCTTGAAGATCCAGTGGATAAGGTCTATAAAAACAAATTAATTTTGAAAGTTAAGACCATAAACTATCGATGTTCTTCACATGGTGGGTTGCTGAGATATCATCAGCTTGCTTTAAAATCTGCTTAAAATGACATTTTCCTATTTCAAATGTATTTTCTCAGTGGTTTACAGTGTAATTATGAGAGAATACACATCTTTGCATTACTCTACATAATGTTGCACAACTTGAACCACTGTCCTAGATAAAACACAAATTCCCTGTTAACAGTAAGCTTTCCACTGCTGGGACCTTTGAACAGAAAGATTCTTCCAGGTGACTTTAGTAACAAAAGAGAACTAAAAACACCTCAAAATATAGGGAAAATAATTAAAACCTGGTTCATATCCAGACTTCCTTGATACTTGCTAGCACTTTTTATATTTTTTCCTACAATCAAGTTTATTAGATTAAAATTTATTCATAAGTTATCAGCTTTCCCCTAACATTTTTTTAATATATTTTATTGATTTTTCACAGAGAGGAAGGGAGAGAGACAGAGAGTTAGAAACATCGACGAGAGAGAAACATCAATCAGCTGCCTCCTGCACATCTCCCACTGGGGATGTGCCCGCAACCCAGGCACATGCCCTTGACCGGAATTGAACCTGGAACCCTTCAGTCCGCAGGCCGACGCTCTATCCACTGAGCCAAACCGGTTTCGGCTCCCCTAACATTTTTTATTGATTATTTGCAGTCAGCTTTGCCAAACCGTTCTATTTTCTCTAAAGCTTTCTGCAACCATTTATTTGCACACATTTTAAATAGTAAAAGATGTTTTAAAATTTTAAACATTTAATACAAGAAAAATATAAAGTGAACTGTTTATTACACTAAAAATTGTTTACAATAAGATATTTTAAAAAGCAAATCTGGGAGCTGAGTTTCCTGATGATTCCAAGGCTCTGGTTAAAACATATTTTTCTATTGTTGTTTTTGGTATTATTTCCATTTTATTGTATTCAATATACTCTTCTTTGAGCCAGAAAAAATGACTGTAGAATTCCATGAAAACCAGCAATCAGTATCTTGAGATTACTGATTCTGAGAAACCTAGTCAGTTTTTCACAAGGAATGAGCTTTTCCCAGCTTCCCTCTCTCCCTGAGATAAGTAACCAGGTTCCCTCCTCTTACCCCACACTTCTCCAGAGGAGGGTCTTTAACTAGAGCAGGCCCGGGCACTGGGCTCTCAGGGGAGCTAGTATGAAGAGAGCGGCTGGGCGGGCTGTTTTCCCTCTGATCCAGAGAAGGGGCACGTGCCTCCCGGAAGCTGACTCTGGGGTCCGGATATAGGCGCATAAACCCATTAGGGGGCTTCTGAGGTGCATGTGCTGACAGTTCCCCACAGCTTTGGGGACTGAGCATTGGAACTAAGGGCCTTCTGGGAATGTCCTCTTTGTTTGATTGGGGCACTCCCAAGCTAAGAGGATCCCAAGTGTGGATAAACTGGAAGAACACTGTGAACTCTCAAATGTTAGACGTGGAAAATTGGAGGTGGTACATTTCCAACTTGAATACCTTGCCTGGTCTCAGGGATGATGTTTCTGTTTCTGGATGGCTGGGAACCGGTTTTCTGCCGTTGTGTCAAACCTAGGTGGTACCTAGAAAGTAATGGTCAATGACCTCACTGGGCACCTGTCCAGTGAGGGCGATGGGAAGCTGTGATGATCCATAGCAGTGTTTGGGGCCCTCCAGTGGCTAGTAGTAGAATAGCAGCTGGGCTTTCTGTGACATTTGGCAGCATTTGTTTGTTTTTTCCCTGGCAGGCATCAATAGACCAATGAGGAGCAATTAATAACCGCCTGGTGCTGCTTGTAGTCAGGTCCAGGGAGAAGCTCCATTTCCAACCCTTGCCCACCCCACGGGGTCCAGGCCGCCCATCCCCTAGACGCCCCCGCATGGAGCCCAGAAGAGAGAGGCCAATCTCTTCTCTTCTCACATATGTGTGATTGTTATATTGTGGTTCAACTATCATCACCTTAAAGGAAAGGAAAAATGATCAAGGATAAAGAGAAAGACTAAAAAGTGAGGGATAAAAATGAAAAAGGAATTGACATAAAGAATCAAGCATATTTTTTAAAACGTGTTTTTATTGATTTCAGAGAGAAGGGAAAAGAGAGGAAGAGAGAGAGAGGAACATAAATGTGAGAGAGAAACATCATCTCCTGCCTCCTAGCCCACAACCTAGGCATGTGCCCTGACCTGGAATCAAACTGGTGTTGACCTTTCGGTGCACAGGAGAATGCTCAACCAATTTAGCCACACTGGCAAGGCTCAGTGTTTTTTTGTTTGTTTGTTTGTTTTTTAATGGGAAATAGAGACGTGTATAGACATGAAGAAACAGGGTGATGGTACAGCAGAGCATTCATAAAGAAATGGTCTCTTCTCACACAGAAAGCCAAGAGACAAATGAAAAAAATGTTCAGTCACTAATCATCTGAGAGATGCAAATCAAAATGACAGTGAGCTATCACCTCACACATTTCAGAATGTTATTCCAAAGCCTCTGTCCCCATATTTGGCAAATCGATACAGCCTTCCAGAATCACTCATATAACGAATCTTAAGCTGTGTGCAACAGATTATAATGCCCAAATGAAATAACACGAAGTTTGTTTTTATATATTTAACATTGAAAGGAATTTTATTTTTGCCAGGATATGTTTTTTCATAAGTGTATGGACATGAAATAAGGCCACTGTGATCTCCTCTGTCAGAAAGTAATTGATAGACAGGCTCAGCTGCTGCACTCTGCAGCCACTGCTGTTGTACTGCGGCCATGCTTCCACAGCTGCTCCCAGGAATGACTGAGCATGGCAGGGGTTCTAAAACAGGTCCACTGAGTGGTGGGACTCCTCCACTGAGTGACTTTGGCTTAAGTACATCCCCGTGGACCTAGTCAAACTTTCTTAGAAACATACTACAGTCTGGGACTCTGTACATGGACAGCCCTTTACCTCTCCCTCATAGTGGTCAGGCCTATGTTACAGTCTCCTGTCTTTACCCACCACCGCCTCTGGCTCCATCCCCAGGATGACTACCTGGTGTAGAAAATCTTACAGTCCTACTCCCTGACCTGAGTTTTCTGGGACTTTGGGGAATGTGCTACAAGGTGTGAGGTCACAAGACCCCAGGGAGAAGTTCTTCACTCCTCTGATATTGTCTCCACTCGGCTAAGACCAGAATCTTCAAGAAAGAAAGGTTTCCACGATTCTAGAGTTTTATTAAGCAGACTTCCTGGACTTAGGATTTAAAGCAAAACAGTTCTGTAATTCACATTTTTATTTTGTATTGTTAATTCCTTAATTCCAAAAAAGTAACACACAGTCATCAGTATAAAACACTGTAATTATATCCAAATTCATATCATTGGCAAATATAACTAAAGTTATATTATACGTGCAAATAATAACAGGCTTATAGACAAAAGAATTTATTTTTTTTATTGAGATAGAAGACAGGGGAAGCCATGAATAAAGTGTTCATCTGTGCACAGAAATAAACATTTACTCAGATAGCAAAAGAAAGACCTAAAGACATGTCACACAGGAACATGGACTCTTGGCATTTCTTAGAACAGTTTAGACCAACATCTTACATAACCCAAGTTATACAGTTCAATGTAAATATTTTGCTTAAACTGTTTTTGACAACTGTGACTCTTTAAGTCTAACTGGTGAAAGAACAATAGTCCTCATTCTGGTTAAATTGTAGTGCAGGGTGAAGGCTGGCCAAACTTAGATGATACGGTCACCCCAAGTGCATTTCTGTGATGGTCTCTAATTACATAATGCATTTAAAGGATGATGAACTCATTTATCAGAGTGGGATGTTTCGAAAGTAGTCATGCTGTGGTTAAACAATTAAACTCTGGGTAGTAACGGCTAGAGGAGACATACCATCTTTTATCACAGGAAACATAATTAAGTCAATGACATCTGTGCAGTGGAAGAGACTCTCTCAGCTTAGATTCATCTTAGAAGCTTTTTACCAAAATTGAGATGCTATAAAAATCTTTCTACCACATAGCTTGGCTTAGCTCAGAGGAAAAAGAGCCCTTGTTACAGAGCAGAGAACAAAGGCAGGAGCCCAGAAGCCAGTATTTTGTAGACACCATGTTTGGGTGAAGAGCAATCCTGCTAAGATAGTGTCAGGGGAAAATTTAAATAGTATGAACTTTTAGAAATTGTTTACAGTAATGTTGTGAATTCCCTGATATTTATATTAAGTACTTTGGTAAAAGAAAATAAAAGAATATGACCATCTAGTAGACTGGAGCATAAATTAGAGAAATCAGAGAAAAAGAGACTACATTGACAAAAAAAAAACAAACAGAATATCAAAATTACAATAACAATAACGATAAGAGCTGCAACAAACAAAATTAAACCAAATCAAAACAAAACAAAACAGAAAATTAAGAACTTCTCTGAATTGGGCTACATGGTACTAGTTTCCCTTATTATAAGAAAGGAGTGGAAATTTATAATCAAATCTTACATTGTATATTAATTTTACTTTGTTGCATGACCTCTATTAATGTTTGTTATACACTTCTCATTGAATGATGTAGGTTCAGTTATTATTAAACTTTTATTTTGTGTTAATTTTTACAAAGTCCCAGTTGTTATTAAAAATAATACTCAGAAAAGATAGATCCTAACTTGTAGTGACTTTTGACATCCTGGTTCCAGAGAAGGAAGAGAGAAAGTTTTATCTTAAGAGAATCTTGAGATGACACACATCATAAGATATAGGTAACTGAAACTAAAACTATGCTTATACTTATATACTAAAAGGTTAATATGTAAATCAACCAAATGGTGGAATTACCAGTTGCTATGATGAGCACTGATCACCAGGGGGCAAATGCTCAACACAGGACCTGCCCCCTGGTGGTCAGTGCTTTCCCATAGAGGGAGTGCTGCTCAGCCAGAAGCTGGGCTCATGGCTGGTGGTGGCGGGAGCCTCTACTACCTCCACTGTAGGCAGGTGGTAAGGAGCAAGGGGTCCCTGACTGAGAGCTCCAGACTGCGAGAGGTATGTCTGACTGCAGGTTTAGGCCTGATCCCCGGGGGGGTGGGGGGGGGTGGGATCCAGCCTAAGCCAGCAAGCAGACATCCCCCAAGGGGTCCCAGACTGCAAGAGGGCATAGGCCGGGCTGAGGGAACCCCCGCCACTCCAGTGCACGAATCTGTACACTGAGCCTCTAGTGAAAAAAATAAAATCTCTTCTTTTAAATTATTGATATTTAATAATGTCACTCATCACTTTTCACCTTTTATTATAAACTAGAGGCCCGGTGCATGAAATTTTTGCATGGGGGCAGGTGTGTGTCCCTCAGCCCAGTCTGTACCCTCTCCAATGCAGGACTGCTGGCTTTCAACCACTTGCCTGCCTGGTTGCCCCTAACTTCTCTCCCTTGACAGCCCAGTTACCCCTAACTGCCCTTCCCTGCAGGCCTGTTTCCCCTCAACTGCCCTCCCTTTTAGGCCTGGTTCCTCCCAACTGCCTTCCGTTGCTGGCCTGATTGCCCACAACTGCCCTCCCCTGCCAGCCATCTTGCGGTGGCCATCTTGTGTGTTGGAGTGATGGTCAATTTGCATATTACTCTTTTATTAGATACGATAGCTACACATGCATTCAGTCTCCTTTTACAGAGAGGGATCCTGTCTTATTTATATAAGTATGCATGACATATATAGATATATAATATACATATTTATGGAACTGAATAAATTGTGATATAATTATTATTTTGTTCCTTGGGGTAACTTAGAGGAGTATAAAATATACTTGACTTGAGGAGTCATTCAAATTTTGGGTTCATATCCTATTTCTGTGGTTATTAGCTCTGAGCAAATAATATAATCTATCTAGGTTTCTCTCCAATCAAAATTTCATTTGAGTAATATGGAGGGTATTAGAGCATTCTACTGTTATGTGTTGGATTGTGTCCTTCCTAAATTCATATGTTTAAATCCTGACCCTCAGTGTCACTCTGATATGACATTATTTGGAGATAGGGTCTTTTCAGGGGTAATCATCAAGTGAAACCAGGTCATTAGGAAGGCCTTAATCCAAGATGATCAGTGTCCTTATAAAAATGAGAAATGTTGAACAGAGACACATACAGAGGAAGACAAAGTGAAGAAACTCAGGGGGAAGGTGGCTTGCAATCTATCATTCTAGAAAAAAGGCTTGGAACAGATTCTTTTTTTCAGACACAATCAACTCTGCCAACACCTTGATTTTGGACTTCTAGCCTCCAGACCTGTGAGAAAATAAATGTGTGTTCTTCAAGCCACTGAGTTAGTAGTACTTTGTTATGGAACCCCTGAGAGCAGTCTTAGTGAAGAGAAATCTTTATTTTATCCAAGTGGCTCTCATCAAACTGTCCTACCTGGTTCTAGGGCAGGGACCAGTAAACTACTTTTCTGGAAAGAACCAGACTTTAGGCTTTGTAGGCTACATGCAGTTTCTGTTGCACATCCTAATCTTTTAAAAATATAAAAACTATTCTCATCTTGACAACCATACAGAACCAGGCTATAGGTGGGACTGGCCCATAGACTTAGGTTTGCAAAACACTGAAACACAGTTTCATGTCACAGGTAAGATTGTAAGGATCTTGTTTCCTAAATTTTAAAATGCCATTCAAATGTATGTTACATACAAGTCTATTTCAATAGAAGTTTTTTTTAGCTATTTTTATAAAATGTTATTTTTCAATCAACTCCCTTCTCTTTACACGCCAAAAACTTGTGGTAAGGCCTTAAGTTCTTTTTTTTTTTCTAACTTTCATCAACTATGAGACATTATTTTTAAAAAAATATATTTGTATTGATTTCAGAGAGAAAGGGAAAAAGAGAGAGTGATAGAAACATCTTTATTGCATGTAACATTATCACATTTAAATTGTTTCTCTTGAGATATTAATGTTTATTGCATGTAACATTATTAAATTGTAGATCATTTTTCTTGAAATATTAAGGTTTATTACATGTAACATTATTATATTTAAAATAGTTTTTGTTGAAATAAAATAAAAATTGAAAAAAAGAAACATCAATGATGGAAGAGAATCATTGATAGGCTGCTTCCTGCACGCCCCACACTGGGGATGGAGCCCACAACCCGGGCATGTGCCCTGATCGGGAATCGAAAGATGACCTCCTGGTTCATAGGTCGACACAGTTTAGCTGGGTCCTCTGTGGAGGATCCCAATCACTGAGCCGCACCAGCTGGGCAAAACATTATTTTTTTAAAAATCACTTCAATATTAGCTTCTAATTTCAAGTTATATTACTGACAGGTAGAAAATTTCACCTACATATGTTTAAAGAAACCTGTATTTGATAGCTTCAACTTCCCTCCCCAAATATGTACTGATTTAACAAGTTTAGTATTAACATGGCTCTAGGCATTGCCCTCAATGCAGAATTAGCTATATTGATTCCTCAGTGATGTCAAAGTATATTCCGGGTGAAACATTGTGATTAATACAGCCTGAAAAGACTCTATAGACCAAAGCCCCAAAATTACTTAAAATATATACTCCAATAAACCCAGGCAAGGCAGTTTGCTTGTTAATCACAAAATTGAACTTGTTCCTCCTAAATACTGGAATGTATTGTGCTGGAGTTATAATTGCAGCTCATGCCCACTACTGTTTCTTAGAATATCAGTTATTAGGTAAAGTGATAAATAACTCCTTCTTCTGCTAAAGTTACTAACCTTTATTCTTTATAGATCCATCACCGAGCATTAAAAAAATATTTCCCACTGAATGTGAGAACTTTTCTCATTTAATTCTAACCAGCTTCCATTATGAAGACGAGAAAAGAAATTTATTGTTGGCAGATGAGTAAACTAGCACCCCATTTTTTAAAACAGCAGATATTCTCCACTTTATCTGTGAACATCTTGACTTATTTCCTTCCAATTGCATTATTTTTTCTTCCATGAACAGCAAATATGTCATTTCTATCATTCTCCTGCTGGTGGCCTTCTGGAAGATGACAGAATTGCCCAATCTTTGGAAGGAACAAGCTGTTTTATGTCTCGAGTGCCATGGGTTTTGTAGATTATCTTGCTCTGGAGTCTTTCGCAGGTTATTACAGACTTTAAGCTACTTTCACTGGGTAAAGTTCTCCTGAAGGAAATGATTGAAAACTGGCTACGTGCAGTTCTCACAGCACAAAATCACAATGATGAGCTTTCCTACATCTTAATGAAACATGGAAATTATGAAATACTAGGGGCCCGGTGAATGAAATTCGTGCACTGAGTGTGTGGGGGGGGTGTCCCTCAGCCCAGCCTGCCCCCTCTCACATACTGGGAGCCCTCAGGCGTTGACCTCCATCACCCTCCAATAGCAGGATCGGCCCCTTGCCCAGGCCTAATGCCTCCGCCAGAGGTGTCAAGCTTGGACAGGGGACCCCCATCTCCCCCTGATCACTGGCTCTGACCCCGCCCAGGCCTGAGGCCTCTGGCCCAGGGATCATGCCTGGGCAGGGGACCCCCATCTCCCTCTGATCACTTGCTCCACCCCCCGCCCAAGCCTGATGCCTCTGGCCCAGGCATCAGGCCTGGGCAAGGGGACCATCATATCCCCCAAACCCCGGCTCTGCCCCCCGCCCAGGCCTGATGCCTCGGCCAGAGGGGTTGACCCTCATCACCCTCCAATCACCAATCACCGGATCGGCCCCTTGACCAGGCCTGAGGCCTCCGGCAGAGGTGTCAGGCCTGGGCAGGGGATCCCCAGCTCTCCGTGGTTGCAGACTCCACCCCTGCCCAGGCCTAATGCCTCTGGCCTAGGCATCCAGCCCGGGGCAGCGGGTAACTGCAGTGGCAGTGGGGGGTGCCGCGATTGTGCGGGCTCCACCCCTGCCCCTGCAGGATGCCTCTGGCTGAGGCGTCCGGCCCGGGCAGCAGGGACCCACAGCTGCAGTGGCCCTGAGATCATGGGCTTCGCTTTAGGCCCAGGCAAGGGACCCCTAGCTCCCAGGACTGCCAGCTCCCATCGCTGGCTCCACCCCTACTTCCTGCTATCACTGGCCAGGGCAGCAAAGGCACCTGATTCTCCGATCATGGCTGGGAGGCATTGTCAGTGGCAGGGGGCTTCTTCCTGCTTTCCCTTTTGCCTCCCTGCATTGTGCCTACATATGCAAATTAACCGCCATCTTGTTGGCAGTTAACTGCCAATCTTAGTTGGCAGTTAATTTGCATATAGCCCTGATTAGCCAATGAAAAGGGTAGCATCGTACGCCAATTACCATTTTTCTCTTTTATTAGTGTAGATAATTCAGAGTTTCGCCAACAAGAGATTATTTGCATTAAATTTCCCTGTATTATTTATTAAACTACAAAATTTTGATTCTGACCCCAGACTTTCTGAATTAAGATCACCAAAGTCTAGTCCCATGTACTACTTTTCTGTTAAGTAACCAACCACCACAACTTAGTGGCTGAGAACAATACACATTTATCATCTCATACAATCTCATAGTTTCTGTGGTTCAAGAGTAGAAGCACAGTTTAGCTGGGTCCTCTGTGGAGGGTTTCATAGGCTGCAATCAAGGTTTCAGCCAGGCTATCTACCTTTCTGAAGTTCATGGTCCTCAAACTCACACAGTGGTTGGCAGAATTCGGATTATTGAAGCTCTGGTTGTAGGACTGAAAGTCAATTCATTAATGACTCGACTGGAGACCTCCTCATTTCCTAGAGGCATAGGCAGCTCACAAGGCTGTTGGCTTCTCCAAGGTCAGCAAGGTACTCTCTCTCACCAGTCTGCTAAGATAGAGTCTTAATTACAAATTTAGAATTTAGAGCCGGAATTCTAAAAATGGTTCTCAAACTTCCATGACCTCATCCCCAACACTGTTTAACATGTTGAAATATCACTTGCATGATTGTTATTAACCTTAAAATAGGCAGGTTACCATGTGGATCTGATTTAAATCACATAGACTTTATTAAAAACAATGAAGTAAGAAAGATTGGAGGCACAAGAAGGAACTCCAAAATACCATTGGTAGTTCAAAGATGGGCAGCTATGATAAAGAGTGAGGGCAGCCACTAGGAGCAAATACCAGGTGCTGGCCAATAGCCAGGACAGAAATGGGAAACTCAGTCCAACTGCAAAGCATTGAATTCTGCCAGAATAATCTTGGACATGGATTCTTTCCTATTTTTCTTTGGTTAGAAGCAAAATCACAGGTTCCATCTGCACTCAAGGAGAGGGGATCCTCTAATGGGAGTAATTCCTACCCCATAGCCTCCAAAAGGGATGAAGTCTTGCTGACAAATTAATTTTAGCCCAGTGAAAGTCATTTTGGACTTTGGACCTCCAAATCTATAATAAATTAATGGTGTTTTAAGCCACAGAGTTTGTGGTAATTTGTTACAGCAGCAAAAGTAAATTAATATATAATTCCTGCCTATTAAAATATTAATTTTTTTAAAGCCATGTTTTCTTTCAGCTTACTCTTCATTTTACTTTTTAATCTTATTTTATAATAGTCAGTGTTACTTAGCACATTATGCAGTCAATCAGATACATTTAAATTCTTTATCTCTTCAACAAGAGTTAGCCTCTCAGGGACAGGAACAGTATTTGAAACACTCTATATTGGACATAAGAACTCGCACAATGCCCTGCTGGCCCCTGGTGCCCCATAAAAGCTTATTGAAAAAAATCATAGTTGACTATTCTATAACAGGAGGCAATGTCTATGATAAAAACTTATGACAGGGCAGTGATGAAATTTCTCTTTAAAGAGTAGGATTCAAAGTTTCATTGATATAGCAATATTCAGACATTTGTTAGAGGTCTATATACAAAAGAATGACTGTTTCCTTAAACAATGAAACCAAGTTCTACATAGTTATAAATTTTGTTGGTGTCAGTCACTTGTGGAATTAAGAAAGGAATGCATTCAACTTAGAGAGAAGATGAAACTCAGGTAACGTAATTTAGTTTGAATATAAATCCTGTATGATGGTCGATATGTCGTATCTTTTATATGGTTGTCTGTTCGTGTAGTCACTGAAAGTGACAAGGACATTCCTACGAGTGTTTTATAAATTTCCTCTTGTGGTCTTTCCTCCCTTCTTGTGTTGGTGATCTTTCGGATACTTTCGTGTCAATATGTTATCTCTATTTCTGTTTTACAAGTGTCTCTCCTTCAGTGTTTCATTCTGGGCATAGAGACGGAAATTCCCTTAATTTCACAAGCCCAATTAACAATTCATGTCTGCCAGAGGATACAATTTTCACATTTTAAAAGCTAGAAAAATAAATATAACTTTCCC
>NW_006293550.1:159085-176337 GCF_000327345.1 Myotis davidii
ACTCATAACCTCCTTATTTGATGAAATATTACTTTCCTCTGAAGACATAATTTCTCCCATTGCTTTTTTGTGAGGTTAATTTTATGTGTCAATTTGCCCGGACCACAGAGTGCCCAGTTATTTGGTTAAACATTTTATTCTGAAAGTATCTGTGAGTTTTCATAAATGGGATTAACATCTGTACCAGTAAACTGACTAAAGCAGGTTGCTCTCCCCAGTCTGGATAGGCCTCTTCCAATCCATTAAAAGCCTCAACAGAAAAAGAAAGAAAGAAAGAAAGAAAGAAAGCAAGAAAGAAAGAAAGAAAGAAAGAACGAAAGAAAGAAAGAAAGAAAGAAAGAACGAAAGAAAGAAAGAAAGAAAGAAAGAACGAAAGAAAGAAAGAAAGAAAGAAAGAACGAAAGAAAGAAAGAAAGAAAGAAAGAACGAAAGAAAGAAAGAAAGAAAGAAAGAACGAAAGAAAGAAAGAAAGAAAGAAAGAACGAAAGAAAGAAAGAAAGAAAGAAAGAAAGAAAGAAAGAAAGAAAGAAAGAAAGAACGAAAGAAAGAAAGAAAGAAAGAAAGAACGAAAGAAAGAAAGAAAGAAAGAAAGAACGAAAGAAAGAAAGAAAGAAAGAAAGAACGAAAGAAAGAAAGAAAGAAAGAAAGAACGAAAGAAAGAAAGAAAGAAAGAAAGAACGAAAGAAAGAAAGAAAGAAAGAAAGAACGAAAGAAAGAAAGAAAGAAAGAAAGAAAGAAAGAAAGAAAGAAAGGAAGGAAGAAAGACTGATTAAGGGAAAATGTACTCCTCTCTCCCTTACTGCTTGAGCATGGATTTCTGTCTCCTGAACTCAGACAGAACTTACATCAGCTCTCCGGATTCTCTGGCCTTTGGATACAGACAGGATCAACACCATTATCTCTCTAGGCTTTCAACTATTGATCTTTCTTAGTGCAGATCATGGGACCTCTCAGCCTCCATGGCTCCAAGTATGTGAGACATTTCTTATTAACAATCAATCAATCCTATTGTTTCTGCTTCTCTGCAGAACCCTACACACCTTTCAACTTGAAGCTTCACTTTCGTTTTTACCCCACACACTTAAGAATAAAAATGTAGAGTTGGTTTCTTTACATCATGTAGTATTGCTTCCGCATCATTATTCATCCTCATATAAAAAAGTCCTACTTCTCTGAAGTTAATGCCATTCCACTAAATAGCCTCACTTTCCTTCTCTCTTAAATATTGTCATCTTCTAACCACTTCCTCATACTTATTCAATGAAGAGTTTAGGACTGACTTTCTGTCTTCCCCTATACCCCAAATACTGTAACATCTCTGCATTCAATTACTTGATTTCCTTACTGTCAAAACTATCTTTTCCTTAATTTCCTCTCTTTCAACAGTCATCCTTTCATAAGAAATCAATCCATAACTCCATGACATCAAGAAATAAGCATCTGTAACACACTTGTGTGTCTTCAGATCACATGGGAGTCTTTTCTTCATTCTGGGGGGTCTACAAATTGGCAAGCTGGCTCTGTTTCCAGATACAGAAGTAAAGTTTAGTTTGGACAATTCTGCTTCAAAAGTTTCTTATTCTTTTGGAATCATGATGCTACTCAGTTTATTGTATAAACAAAAAAACTGGAACATGTGACCTGAGCATGTCACTGTCACAGTCATTTCTGTTTACATTTCCTTGGCCAATTCAAGGCATGTGATCAAGACCAACATTAATGGAGCCAGGAAGCATATTGTATCCACAGTGTCAGAGGAGAGGGGAGTGAATATTTGCTGTACAATAATTCAAACCATTCGATCTTTCACAGATAAGCATGTAATCATGTGAAAATACTCCTTTTTATAAATATTATATGAAACATTCCCTAGTAGTAAAGATCTACTCACTTTAATATATTCTAAGTCAGTTGCTTACCAATATATCTACATCTTTACTACATAGAAATCTCCAATGTCTTAATATCTCCAATATTTTCCAAGTTATCATTTATTTTTTTTCTCTTTGAGCTGAAGTTCTGTCAATGTCATTAATTCCCTTGTTCTACTAGCTTTCCTTGGCTTTAGTTAGCATCCACTTTACAAAATTATTAGAGGCTCAACAGGAGTGGCTCAGTGTTTGAGCGTCAACCTGAGAATCAGGAGGTCACAGTTTGATTCCCTGTGAGAGCACATGCCTGGGTTGCCAGCTCCATCCCCAGTATGGGGCATGAGGGAGGGAGCCGATCAATGATTCTCTCTCATCATTAATGTTTCTGTCTCTCTCTCACTCTCTCTTCCTCTCTGAAATCAGTAAAAATATTTTTAAATGTTATTAGAGAAGACACGACACAGAATTGTGGATAAAAGTATGTGATGCTGGAGCCAGACTGGGTTCAAATCACAGCTCTACCACTTGTGAGCTGTGAAAACTCAGGAAAAATGCTTATTTTTTTAGATACTTAGTAAGCCTCAAATTCATCATATGTGAAATGGCTAATCCCTTAGAACCAGTGTATTATTTAGTTACTGTATGGTCATGTCCATTCTTACTAATTATTAGAGCTCAGTCTCCAGGTCAGATCTTGCTTTTTAATTCAGTATCTGAATATTCAAGTGATGTTTACTAGAGATTGGACTTGCCTAATCATTTCAAACTACACATGTCTGAAATGCACTTACTTTTCTCTTCTCTAAACCTGCTTCACTTCCTGTACTATCTTTCTGTTTTCGGTGCTGTTATCTATCTGTTTGAATAATCCAGATCAGGACATTTTACTAGATTTGTTCTGCTCCCACAGCCAGTCAGTCACTTTTTTTGTCAAATCTCCCCTATAAATATTTTTCTAATCCTTCTTTCAATATTTCATTCATTTGAAAATATGTCTTGAAGAACTACTATATGTTCCAGGTACTTTGTTAAGTATGGAGGATATTTGACAAGTAAAAACGGCTTGGTTTCTACTCTATGAGTCAAGTAAAGAATAAAACTCAAATGTAAAGCAAATATGTGTAAAAATGCATCCACATCTCTGTAGTCCTAGTAAACGCCTAAATTCAGGCGATCATAACCTCTTACCTTGACTATGTCTTTGAATCCTTAATCCTCTCAGTTACTTCATTCTTGTCCTGTTTAGTCGGTTCTTATCAGATGATCTTTCTAAAACTCAAATATAATTATGCCATTTCCTGCTTAAATACTTTCCCACTGTTCTTAGGAAAAAAATAAATTATTTAACAACTTTTTACATTGTTATGCATTATCTCTTTTCTGATTACCTCCCCAGATTCATATTTTTTAAAATATTCTCCGACTCACACTATGGTCTATTTATAGTAAAATGCTTTTAGCTCTTAGAAAACACCTTTTCTTTTCTAGACCAACGGGCACCACACAGACTGCTGCTTCTCCTATCCTAGCCACATTCCCTCCACACCCCATCCCAAATCTCTATACCACAGCCATGCCTGCTTCATTTCCATCCTTCAGATTTCAGATTCAAGCTAATATTAGGTTATTTGCTTTTTGGGGTGGGGGTTTGCTGTCCGAAGCACATGGTACTTTCTATTACAATAGAACTTAACACATGGACTTATAACTGCCTATTTAATTGTCTTTCTGATTAAACTGTAAATACTTTGGGGGGACTTACATTAAAGGGTACAATGAAGAAGTAACAGTTTTAAGCAGACATAAAACAAATATTTTAATGGCAGAGTGAGAAGCCAAGCCTCTCCAGAGTTGAGTTCACTGCACATGTTGGGAACAAAAAAAAAACAAAATGGCCTTGCCTGGCATGTACTAGGTACTCAGTAAATATATGTCAGATAGAAAGCTAGGAAGGAACAATTATAAGGGGTTAAAAAATTAAGGCTGACTACAAAACAAATAGGGGAACATTGAAGGTTTCAAGCAGTGTAATGATAGAAATAGGTACTTTTATGACCTACTAGAGCCCTGGTGCACAGATTCATGCACATTGAAAGGAAATTAATTAGAAGGTGGCCAGAGGTGCAGGACTGGGTGAGGCAGGCCAACCTCCCGAGATCCCTCCTCGGCCAGCAGCACCTGGGGCCGCATTGGGCTCAAAGGGTGTCTGCAGGGTCCCTCTGGCAGGAGGGGTCCCTGGGCCTGGCTTGCAGTAATCAGGCTAAAACCAGCTCTCTAATATCCCCTGAAGGGTCCTGGATTTTGAGAGGGCAGTCCACCACAGCTGGGCAGCTCCTGCATTGAGTGTCTACCCCCTGGTAGTCATTGCACGTCATAGCTACTGGTCAGACAATCTGTCGGTCAGACAGTCGCTTAGCCTTTTATATATATATATATATAGATTCATCATTTATTTGGTGTTGACAAATTCAGGGTCTGTCCTTTATGCTTTTAATTTCCATTTACTCTCTTAAACAGATAAGAAATGGATATACATTAGCTTTTAAATAACTTGTTCACAGTCACAAAGTTACCAGGAAACAACAAAAAGATCCAGACTCAGATGTCTGAATCCAAAGATTATTACTTCCAACTGTTGGGTTAGAGAAAGCAGCTAAAAGATTATTTCAGCAATTTAGATATGAAATGCTAAAGATCTGTGTTAGGGTGACAACAGTGAAAATGGAGAACTGTAACAGAATAAAGTTGCAAGTTTTAAGTGATGGGTTATAAGCAATGAAGGAGGAAACTTTTTTAAAATAACATAAAGGTATAATGTAGAAAATAAAATTATCCTTCATAACTTTGGAATTGTTCATTTAATTTAAAATTATTAGGTCCTTGAAACTTAATTCTATTAACAAACTATTAACATATAGTAATACAAAAGTCTTAATGAGAGTTCTATGTAAAATCTATTTAATACTTTAACATAATACCTATGTTTTCTTATAAAATATTATGGAAGAATTTTATACACCAGTATCTTAATATTTTGCTCATGTTACTGGCTTAATTCGGCTGTCTCATTGTGCCTTTTTCAACAGCAATGGTTGTGGCGGAATGCATTCTAGGACAGAGGCTTCACAAAGAAGTTCCAGGAGTATATAAAATATATCCCTGTCATTCAGACACAGAATATAAGAAGGGCAGTATATTTAAAAGGCTTTAACCTTTTACTCATACAAAGTGATGAAAACCAAAGTATAAAGTTTTCTGATATTTTTCTATCCCCTAGTATTTTCCTAGAGATTTCCTCTATAAAACAGATTCCTGTTGTATCAACTGTAGAAAAAGTGGAAAGGTGTAGCCTACTGCATTAGTGTTGAGCCACCAAGAAGTAGATGTCAATATGGAATTAGGTGTGTATTACATCAGTCAATCTCCACCATTTACCGATGATGAAGGAACTATTGCTGTACTCCATTTGGCTGTTTAGGAAACTGTGGCACCAAGAGATTAAGGAATTTGCCTAAACCATACAGGGAAGTAGTGGAGCTGATACTTGGATCCAGCCAATATGGTACAGTCAACCACCATACAACACAATTAACAGGCTTTGTAGTTGGGCAATTAATTCCAAGAGAAAAACCATCCTCTTTTTGTAGTAGCATGAGTTGGGGCAAGAGATAGATTAGTTTTGTTTTTCTACTTAAATATTTATTGGTAGGCAAATGACCTAGAAACATCATGCAATATAACTGATATCTTAAGTGGTCTAAACTTTGTTTCTAAAACCTTCTTTCAATATTTCATCTCATATAATTCAATGTGCTCAAGTTTACACTGCATCATGTTCTTATTTTATATATTATGATACTTCATGAGTGAGGAGAACTATTTACCAGACTAGACAAGCTTTCAACCTCCATTACCTTCAGAACTACTAAAGGCAAGCCAGCCCCTTAGGTGGTACCATTACATTTCAATGCTAATTAGTTTGTAATAAATGTAATAAACTCTCACAAATGTGAAGTGCATGGAGCCATGTTTCACTGAATCAGTTATGCTGTCTGAGCATCGATAACTCAATGTATAGTTAATTACATGCTTCAGCTTTTATCCTATCTATTTTGAAAATGCTTACATATGTTGATAATTTTAATAAGAAATTAAAATTGATTTTTAAGGCATTATGCAATATTTATCATTTCCAGTCACCATAAAAACTGCATAATTTTATAATATAATTAAAATAAATAAGTTAGAAAATAATTATATGGGTGACAAAAGTAA
Organism: Myotis davidii; assembly: GCF_000327345.1. NCBI lineage: Eukaryota > Metazoa > Chordata > Mammalia > Chiroptera > Vespertilionidae > Myotis > Myotis davidii. The sequence continues at coordinate 165,232 of NW_006293550.1, forward strand.
TTTATGTATGTTTTGACTTTAGAGTTTCTGATTATCAATGTTTCTGAGAGAAATGAAGTTGAGGACAGATGATTCATTGGTATTTTCAGGAGATATAATTTTTGCTGTAGAAAGCTTTGTAAGTACTCTTTTCAAAGTTACCATTTTTCTCCATTATCACCACTGAAACTACTGGAAATGTGTACAAGTATTACCTCATTCTTCACCACTAATTTTATCACTAATCCCAACTTTGATTTAAATTATGGCCAAACTATTGACATTTCTCCAGACATCAGTGATTACTTGCAAGATTTTCCACTATTATTTTACTGATTTTTGCCCTGTTTGATTATTTTTCTGTTATCACTGAATAATTGGTATAGTCTCAAATTAAATTCTTAGCTTCTTCAGATTCCATAATACTTTTTCTCTATCTTTTTTTTTATTCCTCTTTCGTTAAAATTTTCTCCTCACATGCAAATGCTAAGTACCTTAAAGTTGACAGTTTTACTTCCATTTTTAGTACTATACATACTTATCCAAAATATTTTTCCACATGTGCAGTTTTAGTGGTCACCTATTTTCTTTTGACTCCTGCATACACACTGGTGGCAGAAAATCCTATTATAAAATGATTACAGTGATTTGAATTAAATGATAATAAAAATTTGGGTAAGTACAAATAGAGAAGGGTAGATTTGAAAATCATTGTAGAGGTAGAGTTTACTGAACTTAATAAATCACATCAGTAAGGAGGAATGAGTTGTCAGGAAAAAAAAGTTAAATAGAATCACAAGATTTCCACATTAGAGGATGGAATATTTTGATGTTTGAGTGAAAAGATTATGGAGGATAAAATGTTTGGTTTTAAACATTGTATATTTGAGTTAACTGTGAAACTTAAAGGTGGAAAGTTGAAATACATATCTAGCATTGAGAAGTGGCACCTGGGATACAAAAGGTGAGATGGAAGGCCTCAGTATGTATGAGATTGCTCACCGAGGAGTATATTGTGAAGAAAAGAGGTCTGAGTTTTGAACTCTCCCTACATTGAAAAGATAGACACTACTCTAGGAATATGCATCACTCATTCATAGGGTTGCCAGGGGTCAGAGCTGACTCAATGTCATGTGGAACACACTCAGTCTAGGGAATGCCAATACTATCAAGTCAGCTGAAGAGAAATTCCCAGAAAAATATGTTGGGAACAACAACAAAAAAAAAACAAGTTATGAGGAGAAATAAGAAGGAAAAGATTTTGCTAAAAATGTGAATATAGCTGAAACCGGTTTGGCTCAGTGGATAGAGCGTCGGCCTGCGGACTGAAAGGTCCCAGGTTCGATTCTGGTCAAGGGCATGTACCTGGGTTGCGGGCACATCCCCAGTGGGAGATGTGCAGGAGGCAGCTGATCGATGTCTCTCTCTCATCGATGTTTCTAACTCTCTATCTCTCTCCCTTCCTCTCTGTAAAAAATCAATAAAATATATATTTTTTTAAAAAATGTGAATATAGTAAGGGTGATAGTTTTTAAGAAGTATGTTGTAATAAAAGGAAGAAGTTGAGATAGTAGCTTGGATAGGAATAAAAGTTAAGGAAATGTCTTGCATGTGGATGAAGGTGATTAAAGCAGATCTGTAAATGTAGGAGAAGAAGCCAATGGAGATAGACAGAAAGTGTGTGTCTAGTCACTAAATTTTTTACACGGTTCCATAGGAGTCTTCTTGAAAGAGATTGCTTCTTAATTATGAACTGCTAAACTCTGGTCCAGGCCCTCTTATACTTGCTTGTTACCTTAAGACAGCGGTTCTCAACCTGTGTGTCGCGACCCCTTTGGGAGTCGAACGACCCTTTCACAGGGATCGCCTAAGACCATTGGAAAACACATATGTAATTACATATTGTTTTTATGATTAATCACTATGCTTTAATTATGTTCAATTTATAACAATGAAATTGGGGATCACCACAACATGAGGAGCTGTATTAAAGGGTCGTGGCAAGTCGCGGCATTAGGAAAGTTGAGAACCACTACTTAAGATATCAAGTTTCTGCATAAATCCTTTAGGCTATTCTAAAAGGAATCCTCCTAAACTCTAGCTAAGACAGCCCACTCCTCTGCTCAAAGATCCTTTAGCTTCACAATAAGACTGTTCAGTCTAGCTCTGCTTCCAAAAATTGCTTTTTATTTGACTCCAACAGAGCCTGGTATTTTGGCCACAGTGGTCACTGAGGTGTATCCTACATGTATACTTCCATGTTATTTTACTCTCTCAATATATCTTGCTCTTTTCTATCAACACATATATTTTTATAGACTTCATTTTAGAGCAGTTTTAGATTTATAAAATATTTACTTGAAAAGTCCAGTTCCTAAATATTCCAACACCTTTCATTAATGTGGCACAGTTTTGCAATTGATGTGTCAATATTGACACATTTTTATGAACTAAGTCCATAGTTTTATATTAGAGTTCTTTCTTTGTGTTGTATACTCTATGGGCTTTGTAAAAGTATACATCACTACAGTACCTTACAGAATAATATCACTGTTCTAAACATTTCCTGTCCACCTATTTATTCATCCCTCTCTTATTCCCTCTGAATTTCCAGAAATAACCAAGTTTCATACCATTTCTATGCTTTTACCTTTTCCACGATGTCATATAGTTGGAGTCATACAGTGTGTATCCTTTTCAGATTGGCGCCATTCACTTTTCAATATGCACTTAAGGTTCCTCTATGTCTTTTTGTGTTTTGAGAGCTCATTTGTTTTATCATTATTAAATAATATTCCATTGTCTGGATGTACCACACTTGTTTATCCACTCACCTACTAAAGGACTTCTCTATTCCTTCCAAGTATTGCAATTATAAATTAATATTTATAAGTACTATAAATATTTGTGTGACAGTATTTTTGCATTTGGCTTTGTAGTACTTTGTTATGGTAGCCCTAAAAAACTAATACAGAATATTTTTGAAAATGAGAACCCAAGAACTGTGAAATATTTTGGTTGCTCTTGACTCTACTGGACAGGTTAAAAAGTGTACAAAATCAAATTTCTACATTTTTAGTTCAAGTAATGGATTTAAATCCAGAGATCTTTTATGATGCTTAAAATATTTACTATCATCTTTAGTCACAAACAGATAGCTGAAAACCAATGCAAAGATTAATCCTGTAAGTTGCCAACTTGTAATGACAGTTGAATTTGCAGCTAAGCCATATTAATTTGTATAAGATATGGCATTGTTTTGGAAAAATTAGAATTCTGTAAACTAGAAAGGATATATTTAAACACCTAAATGGCATGGAATACTTACTTATATTAAGTAAGTATCCCTTTGCCTGAAAATATTTTCTTCCCTTGTTTTAAAATCTTATCAGAAAAAAATATTATTGCTCCATTCCCACTGCCCTCTTTCATTGACTTTGGAGGTATAAATAGAATCAGATTCCAGTATGGCTGGGGTAGAACTGGGTAAGATCATGCCAAGGATTAATGGTTAATGCACTGAACTAGTCTCAGAATTTGCTAATTTTGTCAAGAAATTTATGAGTTAATATGAGAAATAAATTGAAGGGCTGTTCTAGCAGCATATTTGAAAAACATTTAGTGACTGTTCTCTGTAGCCCTTACTTCAGCATCAGGACATTCTGAACTCATGCTGTTTATATTTCCAATTTCTGAAAAAGATACCTACTGGAAAAATTCCCATATGTCTACTTGCCCTATGGGAAAAAAATTATAATTGAAAATAACAAAGATAAAATGCCTAGAACTCCCTCTTTCCACCAAAATAATGTCATATGGTATACCATGTAACTGAAAAAAAAAAGACATTGGTGATTAATACCATTGAGACCTGAAAGAGGAATATATCTTGACTATTTCACCAAATTAGGTGAATGGGTATTTGAAAAGGAGAATAAATTCTTATCAGCTTAATGAGATAGTGACTCCAAATTATAATTACTATTCCCATTACCAGAACAATTTAATTTAATTCATAAATCTCCTATATGTTTTAGAAAAATATGAGTTAGAAAGAGTTAGAAACAAATACCACCAAAAATATATGTTTCAGTTCCTAGGCATATCAGAACATTCATGCCAAAATGAAGGGTAAGTTGCTGCACCCTCACCCTCTACAATTAAGAAATAGACAATATTTAAAGAGCATCTGTGTAGTTTCAAACAATATGAACTACATTCGGTGACCAAATGAGATCTTTTAACAGATGTCCTAGAAACTTGTAGTCTTTGAAATAGATTACCCCTATCCCAAGAAGAAGAAGGAGAAGAAGGGGAAGGGGAAGGGGAAGGGGAAGGGGAAGGAGAAGGAGAAGGAGAAGGAGAAGGAGAAGGAGAAGGAGAAGGAGAAGGAGAAGGAGGTCAGGGTTCATGCAGGAGGCAACCAGTCGATGTGTTTCTCTCACATCGATGTTCCTTTCTGTCTTTCCCTCTCTCTTCCACTCTCCCTAAAAAAATCAATGGAAAAAACATCCTCAGGTGAGGATTAACAAAAACAAAAAAACAAAAAGAATAAGAAAGAAGAAGAAGAAGAAGAAGAAGAAGAAGAAGAAGAAGAAGGAGAAGAAGTCTCTCTTACATAGCACAGACTACCAAGCAAGAGTTCTTCCTCTAGGCCCTTAAACCTTGATAATAGTCAATGGTACTCAAAGCTCTCTGGTGTATAAGAAAGTTGCATGGTTTCTGTGAGACCAGCAGGGACTCATGGTTTTGTTACATGTCTTCTTTATCAACTAACCCTACTTCTTGGCAAAATAATTTTGATTTCTTGAAGAACATTGATAAAGCCCTGAGCAACTTACTGTGGTAAAAGGTGACCATTTAACCCAAGCCTGTTATCATAAGTTGCATGTTATTATATCCATGAAGACATATATTTTAATTGTATAAAATAGCACTTCATTATGAAATGAAAGTAGGACATATAGAATAAGGCCCAGTTTTGTGCAGAAAGAGTACATGGTTTGCATTGGAAATTCCTTCAAATTTCACTCTAGCTGTAATTCTACTCTCCATCAACACAAACCAGTGGACCCATGAGGATTTTCTGAAACCAGTTGTCCAAAGAAGAAATAAATTAAAATAATTAAACCTGATGACTCTGCACAAAATGCTGTAATCGCCCAGATGTGAAACTGCTACGACATTATAGCTCCATTGATGTAGAGAAAATTAATTTCACGAGAAAGTGCTTCAAGCTGGCCATCTAATTATCCACTTTATTTATAAGAGAAAAAAGCCAGCAGTTATGATTTTCATTGGTTCACAGGCAATGACTAATATTTTGGTTATATATCCCAGGCATTTTTAAGAAAGAATATTAGAAGATTGTAGACATTCAATAGGTTGTCATTGTGTATAAGGATATTAATAATCAAATGGAAAAATGAACCACTCTGTATATTCATCACCATACTTTCTCAGTCACTATAACGCATGCTCAGTAAGCTCATGGAAAAGTATACATAGCAATAGAGCTAGTCTACGCATGGGCACATACAATGGGTGTGCCCTCATTATCCAATCAATTGCTTTATTAGAGCAATAATTTTTTTAAAAAACCATCAACAAAATAACCCTTCAAATTGTAGTTTTCGAAGAGCCAAATAGTTACTCGATGGCAGGTTGATTACACTGGAACCCTATCCATAAAGTTTGGAACAAAATTTTTCTTCTCAAAAATATAAATTTATTCTAGTTATGGAATTGGATTTCTTATCTGGCATTGGTCACTACTAAACCTAGACCAATGAAGTCCTTTATATGTAATTATAGTATCACATACAACATTGATTCTAATTAAACAACTCTCCATTGCTTAATTAGCAGCAAGAAGTTAAGCAAGACTTTTATGCCCAAGGTCTCACAATGTGCCACATCACATAAAAGTGGTTGACCTTAAAAAAAGGTGGAATGGTGTGCTATTACTTAAAGTATTAACCATGATAGTACTATAATACAGTGTTGTAAGCTCTAAGCCAGTAACTAAATGTGGTGATTTTTCCTATAATTCTAATAGAACCAAGTGGTGTAAGTAGGGATCATAATTTTCATTAGACACCTAAATATTTCCTTTCAATCTCATGCTTCTCAACCTGCTACTTAAGAAATGTGATGCCTCCAACAAGAAACAAATCCGTGGTTCCACTGATTTGGAGGCAAATATTCATCTGGCCTTTTAGGGTTCTTCATGCCAATTGAGTAAAACAGGAGGGGAAACATTAGGTTATTGTATTTAGTCTAATAGCTCATTTTGAGTATAAGAGGAAATATGTGTTTTAATACAATGGAGATAGAAAGCAGTATATATGGAATCCAAGTGACCCTTAGGACTTCTCCTTGTATAAACCTTATAGTTTCATAGTTTAATAGAACATTATATTAACCCTAAAAAGGGAGAAATGCAAAGGTCAGATCCTTCATGATACAGATAGAGAAACCTACTAGCTATGTTGTTAGCTGAAGTAAAAACGGAACATGAAATGTATAGTGGGAAAAGGAAAGGTAAATAAATATAAGCAGAGATCAGAGAAGAAAATGTTTGCAAGTGCACCCCAGATTTTGGCAACACAGACAGCATCCTGCATATTCTACGCTCCTTCTTTTTATTTATTGACTACATTTTCTTTAGCCTTACTGTTTAGTTTTGTGTGCTTTTTTGTTATTGTTTTTTGGTTTCAATGGGTTTTGTTTTTGTTTTTGTTTTTTGCCTCCCCTACCCTCCCCTATGGTGTTTTCAGCTGTAAGATATGCTTGATTTGTGCATTAGGTAGTTTTGGAAGTTTCCAATTACTGTTTAAATATTGCTGAAGTTCCATGGCAGCTTAGTTTTACTCTTATTAAGACTTTTAGGAAATTTTGACCTCATTCCCTTTCATGTCACAATGGGACAGCTTCTCTAAATGAAGAGTACAGTTTTTGTGTTCTTGTATAAACCTTATAGTTTCATAGGTTAAGTGTGGCAGGGGAGCCAACCAAAGGTTGGAAATAAATGAATCTTTGCTTTTGCATCGGACTCGCTGGCTCCCTGGTGGGCTCTTGGGAACCTTGAAATCTGGGCACAACAGAAATGTATAGTGGGAAAAGGAAAGGTAAATAAATATAAGCAGAGATCAGAGAAGAAAATGTTTGCAAGTGCACCCCAGATTTTGGCAACACAGACAGCATCCTGCATATTCTACGCTCCTTCTTTTTATTTATTGACTACATTTTCTTTAGCCTTACTGTTTAGTTTTGTGTGCTTTTTTGTTATTGTTTTTTGGTTTCAATGGGTTTTGTTTTTGTTTTTGTTTTTTGCCTCAACCCTTACTTAGTCTTCCTGTCTCTGGACTTCTGTTCTCAATATATAATCAAATTTCAAAAATTAAATTTTGTTCTTTATTTCTATTACCACTTAGTGATCATTTCATATGATCCATTTAAAAAAATATTTTGTAGGTTTTTCCTTACAATGCATTCTTTCTCATACAATGTTTCCTGAAAGGAGATAACATTTAATATTAATAGTGTATCCCCACTATTGTACACAAAATGGATGTTTATAAATGCTGGCCAAAATTGAATAAATCAAAAAAGTAATTTTGTAGATTCAGAAAGTGATAAAAATCTATGAAATAGATAAGACCTATATTAGAAAATGTCCAGAAATACAAATCTAGGTTGTTTTTTGAGGGTTTTGTTTGTGGGTTTGTTTTTTTGTTTGTTTGTTCTTTTCATAAAAATGATGCCATGTTGATACAGTTACAGGGTACTCACTGTTTGTTTGTTTGTTTGTTTGTTTTTTCAAATAACAATATGAGCATTCTGCCCCTACAATGATAGATGGTTTATGCAACTGATTATATCCAAGCAACAAATCTGATCTTTCAAAAATCATTTACAAAGCTTTTACATTTACAGTCTCAAAGAACTGACAATCTGGTGAGGAACAGATACTTAACAATCCTGAAATTGTGAGGTTTTAAATTTCTAGTTTCTTTGCTATATTTATTTTTGTTGTTTATTTTGCTTTAGGGTAAAAAACATGGATAAATTTTATCGAACCCAAAACAACTTTTTTCAAATTAGTGATTACTAATATATCATACTTTTTTAAATTTACAAATATCAGTAGGGCTGCCATGGAAGAAAGATTGAGTGGATGCAATCTCTGAGCTTAGTATCTCATTAGTATACATTAAAAACATATGGAGTACAAAAATAAAGTTCAGTCTTTCCCCTTCCTAATCAATCATTGTCTGCTAGGAGATATGTAAACAATTATTGCAACAAGCACTGAAAATGAAGTATGCTTAAAAATATTCTAAAAGCACAAAGCAACTTTCTTGAATACAACAGTAGATTTAATAAACTCATGCATTGAATTTTTTCAAATCAAATTTCATGTTATTAAAAGATAAGCACTTTTTTCATTGTGATAAAATTTCCAGAAATTAATCTAGTTTCTAACTTTTAAAGAGACTTAATATATTTTTGGTGAATTAATGAATATGAATGACCACAATAACAAGATTAAATAAAAGCTTGAGTCACTTTTATTGAATTTTTACATATTGAACAGTCCATAATATTATTAGTATACACTATCTAGCCTATAATTTATATCTTCTTAAAAATTTAATGGTAAGTCTGGACGTTCAAAATCTCATCACTATTATATTTTTCTTATTACTCTGGATTTCTAATAAAATAATCAACTAGAGTTTTAAAACGTGAGATAAACCCTGATTTTTGTAGCCCACCTAGAAAAATGCTATAATTACCGTCAGGTGCTTACTTTATCCTGTTTCCAATTAACCAATAAAAAAGTAATTAGTATTTTAAAATACTCAGTCTGTTCTGAAGTTATGGTAATAATTAAAGTCAGAATAAAATAAATGATTTGTAAATAATAGTTTTAATTTATTGGGCCTTTTGAAACATTTAGGCAATTTGTATTTGCTTTGTATGAAGCATTCCGGAACACACAGAAAACAGTAGTTTCTTCCATGGCCTCGATAAACAGGAGCAAATCTTCAATGAAGTTTTCTGAGGTCAAAATGCTAACAAGCCCAAGGTAATGATATATGGTAGGTTAGGGCCTCTACAGTTGGAGCCTCGTAATTACTCTTCCTGTGTCTTCTATGGCTTTATCCTCTGAAGTTTGCAATTCATTAACCAAAATGATTAGTCTCAACCACACTTTAAAACCCTGGCTTCAATCCTAATGACTTAATCTATATTGTACTTAGCTTTAAATGCTATTTACTAGGAGCAATTCATAATTATTCTTTTCAATGATATATTTTGTCTATCGGTAAGTTTTTTCACATTTCCTTCCTGATGGACACAGAGTAAAGATTGCGAACATTTTCTTATTTTCAGCCTTAAAAGACATCACAATAAGAAAAAATAAAAAATATGTTATAAACAAGTATATGCATTATTCATGTGTGGTTTTTTTCTATGAAGACACTTTTATTTCTATCCAAACATTTACAATTCTGATATCTGATATTGCATCCAAAATGAATAAAAAAATACCGAGTTATTGTTGCTAGTTCCTTTGTTACCAACACAGCACTATTTTTTTTAAAAAAAAAATTACCTTCTTGTCTCCTTTCACCAGTTCTACAATGACAATTTTTAAATGTTCCAGATGAACAGTATTTATTACTGCAAAGTAAATGTGGCTTGCAGGTTGAACATCCTGTTTCAACTTACATATTAAACTGAAAATTAACAGCAGATGAAGGTGTCAGAAATGTTTCCACTATATATGTTATTTGAGCAATACATTTATCATTATTGCTTATAGCAGAGCCATGAAAATTGAAAGTTTTCCCCCAAAGCAGGTCAAAACTTCTCCAGTTTTCTTGACTTTTAAGTAGCTATGCAGTAGATATAAAGAATGAGAAACTGTAAATTCTTTTGTTGATAGTAATAAAAGGGACTCATGCTGAGTTGTCAAAAGTATTTGACCTTAGATGTACACATATTGTCTTATAATTTAAATTACATTATCTTATAAATTATTTTATATCTTATGTAATATAACAATATATTTCAAATCAAACTTAAGTGTATAACTTTACTGCAATATATTATCTCATTCTACATTGATATTTTCAAAGAAGAAATAAAGAATGACTGCAACAATTAAACTACCCTTTAATTGGAGGAGAGTACCTCCAGACTATGACAGAGTTGCAGATCACTTGCAAGACAATCACAATATCTAAACGTGTGAATTTCGTGTTCATACTGGCAAAGGTGTATCATCCAGTAAGTTTGATCTGCATGAACTCAAATACAGTGTTTAGGACTGAAGATTCTATTCATGTCAGTTTTCTAAATTACATAATTACTACATCAAATATGCATTGACTACAGAGCTGGTACTATCTTGTGTGTGTAGATGTAATCCCTAGGAAAGTCAGTAATTTTAGCATTAGACTTCCAATAAATTGTGGATATATCCAGTAGGAAAGAATGTAAAGAATATAAGCCATATTCAGAATTTCGGGGGGGGGGGGAATCAAGGAAAAAGATAAGGTATGCTTGGCATCTCTGTTTGCCCCTCCAGATCCACTCCACTCTGTGCCACAATAGATTGACCTATTGAAATCCATTATCAAATGTCCTGTGCCCTCTACTTCCATCTGGGGAGGCCCATGGGAATTGTGAAGAAAGGCATGAGAAAGGTCAGGGCTCCCTGACTCCCTTCCTTTGAAGCCACCTCAGCCTTGCTGCACCTTTTGAAAAGAGAGCGCTACTGCACTTAAAATGGCCTATTCTACACAATTCCTTCTGGTTCTATAAACCTCTCTGACCCCATAGCACCTTCATATTTAGGGAGGGTAACTTTCTGGTAGGAAGGTTCTGGGATTGTGCACTAACCTTTGTGGTTTTCTGAGAATCCAGCCATTTCTTTTTAACTCACCACTTTAAAAATAAACCATCTTTAAATGATCGTAATTTGAGTGTGCTTTCTCTTTTCTGTTGCTTAATACAGCAATTGATACCAGTAGTGTCCTGGGAAACTTCCCCTCAAAATGAGATTATGACATTTAAATGTTCATAAAATTCAGAAGCTCACAGATAACCTCT
>NW_006293550.1:176380-180075 GCF_000327345.1 Myotis davidii
TGGGGCACAAGTAACCTGTGCAGTGAGTGGCATCATAATTACTCAAATTATCGCTGGTAGTAACTTTTGAATAAAATACAGTTGGAGGAAACAGCATTGTGAGATTAAGTGCTTTGACACCATGCTGTGCAAAAACAGTGAGATTAAAGTTCAAAAGAGTCACCTGGTTTCTTCTAATGGCCCTAGAGTATTAAGAGAGGGCAAAGAGAAATTTAGAACTATGAATGTGAAATTAAGGACATATGTGAAAAAAGAAAATGTCTCTATGACTGTTGGGCACACATGACTGAGAACCATGCATAGGAATTTATAGTAAGGGCTGGAGTTTCAGCACCAATTAAATAATGTTCAATGTCCCAAGTCTTTTTAGCTAATGACACTAGTGGGGAAGGAGCAGGACCCTGAGACATGATATGGGGGAATAAAACAGGCATGGATGAAGCTGAAGACCTTGAAAATTGGTCCCTTAAATCCTTCTTGATATGTATAGGATAATAAATTCTAGATTTCTGGGGGCGGGGGAATTGACCAAACTCTTTTGGAGATTAACAGTTTAGTTATTATATTTAAGTCAGGTCAAGACAAACTCCACCCCAGGATAAAGGCTAGATTGACTAGGAAACCTGCATTTGGTTCCCAAATGGACCCATTACCATTTACCTGTATGATCTCAGAAATACCCCAATACTTTATAACTTAATAGTTATGGGACCTGAATTCAAGCTTATCCTCAGAGATTGAAATGTCATCATGTTCCACTAGTCAGAGTAAGCCTCAAATTGTTCTAGCAGGGATTGGAGAACATATAGTAGGGGTACCGATCTCCACCCAGTCAAAAATAGGCATAAAACATTTGATTCTCCAAGTCTCAGTTGATCTTCATGTCCACATGGAATTGAATCCAGGACACCCTGCAGATACAAAAAAAAGTAGAATATTAAGTCCCTATACAAAATGATGTAGGTCAATGCATGCAGTTGGCTCTCTATATCCACAAATTTCCAACTGTGGATCAAAAATAGTTTTCAGTGAAGATATAAAAGGAGGTGGTTCTTTAACACTAGAAAATACTTGGTTATATGGATAAGTTTCTTGATGGTTTCAAAGCTATGAAATACAACTAATATTGTGAATTTCTAAAAAGAAGATATACTTCAAAGGTAAAGATACTTTAAACTTATCTGAAATAAAACCTTTTAGAGGGTTGAAATATTTATTAATATCTTTTTTTAAATGTATCTCTATTGTTGAAAGTATTACAGATGTCCCCTTTGTTGTTGTTTTTCCCATTGACACCCTCCACCCTGTACGGGCCCCTCCCAGGCCTTCACCACGCTATTGTCTGTGTCCATGGGCTGTGTATATATGCATATACCTTCCCTGGTTAATCTTCCCCCATCAACTTACCCTCGCACTCTCCCCATTCCCTTTGAAATTCATCAGTCTATTCCATGCTTCTGTCTCTGGATCTATTTTACTCATCAGTTTACTTTGTTCATTAGATTCCAATATGAGTGAAATCATGTGATACTTATCTTTCTCTGATTGGCTTATTTCACTTAGCATAATGCTCTCCACAGACCACTAACATTCCACTCCATAAAGTTCATGACTACCTCCATTGAAGTTTTATGAAAATGGGGTGAAGGGTGTTTTAGACCCAGTTGTCTTTTGAATTCCATTTTTGATCAGAAGAGTAAAATTTCTAAGTTCCTTTTCCTTTCATTTCCCCTATTTTTTTCAATTGACCATAGGGGGGGAAAAATATGATCAGGAAAAACTGTGGTCTAATTTGTAAGAACTCTTTATGCTGAAAGTTAGGAGTAAGAGTACTTTGCTTTTCTGATTTACTCAGCAACACCACCAAAAGTATTTCTTGAACGTACTGTCTGAAGTCTGTGTTAGGCACTGCAAAGTAATCATGCCAGCCATAATTTCTGGCCTCTGGAAACCTTAGCATCCAAAGCATTTGAAAAATTAAATAATTCCTATTTAATAGGAAAAATTAAATAATTCCTATGCTAAAATGTAAGCTTACATTCCTCTGTTTGGATGTATGTGTAAATCTGGGACGACAAGATGACATGTATATATACATGTATATATTGCTTTCGATCTGTGGTTGGTTGAATCCAACGATACAAAACCCAGGGATGTGGAGGGCTGGCTGTATACTTACTGAAAAAATCCTCGTTTAAGTAGAACCATGCAGTTCAAACCCATTTTGTTCAAGGGTTAACTGTATACTTAATTAACAGACATAATTCTTATATTTGTTACCTAATACATGGAATAAAAGGTGTTATGGGAGGAAGAGATACAGAAAATTCTCTGTATCACTTCCCTCCATGAATAGAGTAAACCAAAATACCATCCCTGGAAGAATTACACCCCCCAGCACATGTCCTCACCCCCCTAGTGTCTGTGTCCATTGGTTATTCTTATATGCATGCATACAAGTCCTTTGGTTGATCTCTTAACCCTCAATCCTCCCCTGCCTTCCCACTGATATTTGACAGTCTGTTCGATGCTTCTTTGCCTCTGTATCTATTTTTGTTCATCAGGTTATAATGTTCTTTATACACGAAGGTTCCTTTTTCTCTGCATCCTCTCCAGCACTTGTGATTTGTTGATTTGTTGATGATAGCCATTCTGACAGGTGTGAGATGGTACCTCATTGTTGTTTTGATTTGCATCTTTCAGATAATCAGTGACTTTGAGCATGTTTCATATGTCTCTTGGCCTTCTGTATGTCCTCTTCAAAAAATGTCTATTTAGGTCCTTTGCCTGTTCTTTGATTAGATTGTTTATCTTCCTTTTGTTACGTTGTATGAGCTCCCTGTAAATGTTGGAGATTAAATCCTTATCAGAGATAACATTGGAAAATATGCTGTCCCATGCAGTGGGCTTTCTTATTGTCTTGTTGATGGTTTCTTTTGCTGTACAGAAACTTTTTATTTTGATCTAGTCCCATTTGTTTATTTTCTCCTTAGTTTCCATTGCCCTAGGAGCTGTTATCAGTAAAGATATTGCTAGAATATATGTCAGATATTTTGCTAACTATGGAGTCTTCTAAGATTTTTATGGTTTCCCATCTTACATTTAAGTCCTTTAACAATTTTCAGTTTGTTTTTGTGTATGGTGTAAGTTGGTGATCTAGTTTCATTTTTCGGCAAGTATCTGACCAATTTTCCCAGCACTATTTATTGAAGAGACTGTCTTGACTCCATTGTATGCTATTGCCTCCTTTGACAAATATTAATTGAGCGTAATGGCTTGGATTGATTTCTGGATTCTCTGTTCTGTTCCACTGCTCTAAATGTCTGTTCTTGTGCCAGTACCAGGCAGTTTTGAGAGCAGGGCTTTGTAGTATAGCTTGATATCTGGTATTGTGATCCTTACAACTTTGTTCTTTTTTCTCAAGGTTGCTGCAGCTATTCGGGGTCTTTTTTTTTTATTCCAGATGAACTTTTGGAGAGTTTGTTCTAGGTCTTTGAAGTATGCCATTGGTATTTTAATGGAAATTGCATTGAATTTATAGATTGCTTTAGGTAGTATAGACATTTTAATGATGTTAATTCTACCAATCCATGAACATGGTATTTCTCTTCTACTTGCTTCCATTGTCCTTATGTCTTTTGACAGTGTCCTATAGTTTTCTGAGATCCAAGTCTTTCACCTCCTTGCTTAAGTTT
>NW_006293550.1:180093-182066 GCF_000327345.1 Myotis davidii
TTACCCATTGCATATGATGTTGGCTGTAAGTTTGTCTTATATGGCCTACTTTGCTGAGAGTTTTTATCAAAAAGGGGAGTTAAATTTTGTCAAATGCTTTTTCTGCCTCAATTTATATGATTATATGGTTTTTATCTCTCAGTTTGTTTATGTGGTGTATCACATTTATTGATTTGCAGATATTGTACCATACTTCCATCCCTGGAATAAATCCTACTTGGTCATGGCGTATGATCTTTCTAATGTAATGCCAGACCCAATTTGCTAGATTTTGGCATCTGTGTTCCAAATTTCTCAACAAAATAGGTACAAATAAGATTAACCTCAAAAGAATAAGCACACTACTTTTGTGGATGTATATAGATTTTAGAGGCAAAAATATCCCATATTTGGGTGAGCTGCTTGCAGGCACCAAATTTGCCAGTTTTAAGTGTAGTCTAGAGCAAGGCATTTTATTTCATCATACTTAGTTAGGTTTGTGAAATTATTGGGCATAATGACTCAGTAGTTCAAATGGTTTAGGAGTTGTCTGTGGTGTACAGATGCCATATAAAATTTCTGATAAACCCAAGAAAGAAAATAAGCACTATTCCAAGGTGTTGTTTTTTTGTTTTTTGTTTTGAAGTAAACCTACGTCCTCCCTTTTGGGCAACTGTTCCACATCTGAAAAGCAGCTCCCAGCTTGTTACAGGGCCTTCGTACAGACTATATGACTGAACACGAGATGATTATATGTACCAGATTTCCCATATGATGACAATCCAACACACCTTACCATGGGACATGCACAGCAGCATATCCTCCTAAATCAGAGGTGAGATGTGTAAGACAGAGCTCCACCAGCTCCTGAAGACAGGTGTGAATTTCATGGCAGGTAACTAAGAATCCAGTGGCACCTGTTCCTACTACTCTGTTTCCTCTCTCAACCCACATCTGTGGACTCATAGAAAGCTCTCTATGACAAGTTAATAAAATAGAGAAAGATGTGGGCCTTATTCCTGGGTGATCTTCTTAGTGCACCAGAAACAGAAGTATACAACCCAGTCAGAAATGGGCCTGAAAGGCAGTGGAATGCAAACCTTCCATAAGAAAGTGGCTTTCACACTGTGGGAAGGAAAAAATTGTCATACAGGGGTCTGCTGGAACAGAACTTAGAACAAATTGGAAAGTCAATAACAAAGTGATGTGGTAAAAGATAAATGTTAAAAATTTCTGGAGTCAAAATTCATAATTTAAAAGACATTAGCTGCCAAGAAAAATAGAACCATGCCCTTATTCTTAAGTAAAACAAAAATCAAATATTTCAAAAATGTAGAGAAAATGAGAATCATTAAATTTAAGTAATTTCTTTTGAAAAATATAATGTCAATGATAATCAGGCTGTGACCCACCTAAATTTTCCAATATAATGGTTGTTCATGTTTCTTGTATTGAAGGCAACAATTTTCAACGTTTGCTTAAATTTGTATCAGTGCAGAAATATAATTAATTGCTTTCTTGGTCATATAGAGTTATAATAATTTTTCCCCCTTTTTTGGAAAGGTTAGAAATGTTACTTAAATGTTAAGTATCTGAATAGGCTGTGGCTGGTAACCATATAGAGGCAGGAATTCATGGTCTGGGTGAACCCACCTTAACATTCTAAGATTGGCTACATAATGGCTCCTGGAAACTGACTGCTTAGGGCCAATTTCAGGATCACATCAAAGTTCTAGAGTTCAGGATTATTTCAACAGGCCTGCAGTAATGACACCCATTGCTTAGTGACTTAATCCAAGTTTTACCAAGGACTATGCCAACTTCAGTACACTTTAGCATTTATCCCCTATAATTAATTAAGCCTATATAATAAAAGCCTAATATGCAAATCACAGCAGAACGAACGGTCGCTATGACATGCACTGACCACCAGGAGGCAGATGCTCAACACAGGAGCTGCCCCAAGCCAGCAAGGCAGGTGCCAGGGGGGACCC
>NW_006293550.1:182128-186975 GCF_000327345.1 Myotis davidii
CTGCAGAGTGAAGCAACTGGTGGCAGCAGGGGGTGGGATCGGCTGGCTATCAGGCTGGCACCATCCCCCCCAATCACCCTGACAGTCACCTCCAATGTGGGTGCTAGTGGGGGCCCCCTGATATCCCCACTGGTCACCCCAGAGATAGGCCCAGATCACCAGCCAGGCCTAGGGACCCTACCCATGCACGAATTTCATGTACCAGGTCTTTAATAATTTTATAATTAAGTGCTTAAATGATTTCTCTGATTATGTTAATTAGTTAAAGATTTCTAAGATCTACCAACATTGATCTGAAATCTACATTCATACACAAGGAGAGATCAACCAAAGAACTTGTATGTATGCATATAAGCATAACCAATGGACACAGACACTAGCGGAGGGTGAGGACATGAGTGGGGGGGAGGGCAATGGAGGGATAAGGACACATATGTAACACCTTAATCAATAAAGAAAATTTTTTAAAAAAGGAGAGATTATGGGTTAAAATATTTAAATAAATGAAGCAATGCTAGTTAAATAAAACATATTGTTTAAGCAATATTACTTAATGGGGTATATAGATAGATAGATAGATAGATAGATAGATAGATAGATAGATATATCCATAAACAATTATTTAAGAATATCCCCTCCTCCCCAAAATAGTCACAGTAATCTTGAGAAAGAAGAACTAAGTTGGAGGAATCACAATACTAGATATCAAGTATCTGGATAAAAGACTTAAATGCAAAAGAGTGAAACCATAAAAGTTCTAGAAGAAATCTTAGGAACCAAAATTTCAGACATCTCTGGTAGCAATATGTTTAGTGATAAATCTCCTAGGACAATGGAAACTAAGAAGAAAATAACCACATGGGACTACATCAAAATAAAAAACTTCTTCACAACAAAAGAAACCATCAAGAAAATAACAAGCGAGCCCACTATATGGCAGAACATATTTGCCAATGATACATCTGATGAGGGAAACTCATACAACTTAACAAAAGAAAGACAAACAATCCAATCAAAAAATGGGCACAGGAACTAAATAGACATTCTCCAAGGTGGACATACAGAAAACCAAGAGGCATATGAAAACATGCTCAAAGTAACTAATCATCTGAGAGATGCAAATCAAAACGACAATGAGATATCCCTTCACACCTGTCAGAATGGCTATCATAAAAAAATCAACAAAGGACAAGTGCTGGCAAAGCTGTGGAGGAAAGAGAACCCTAGTGCACTGCTGGTGGGAATGCAGACTGGTGCAGCCACTGTGGAGAACAGTATGAAGTTTCCTCAAAAAATCAAAAATGGAGCTGCCATTTGACCCAGTAATACCACTTCTAGGAATATATCCTAAGAAACACAAAACACTCATCAGAAAGAATACATGCACTCCTATGTTCGTAGCAGCTCAATTTATAATAGGTAAGATTTGGAAACAGCTTAAGTGTCCATCAGCAGATGAATGGATTAAAAAAAAACAAAAAACAAACAAACCTGTGTTGCAATGGAATATTATACACCAATGAAAAAGAAAGAGCTCTTACCATTTGAAACATCAAGGATGGACCTGGAGAGTATTATGCTGAGCGAAATAAGCCAGTCAGAGAAAGATAAGTATCACATGATTTCACTCATATGTGGAATCTAATGAACAAAGTAAACTGATGGACAATATAAACCCAGAGACACAGAAGCATGGAACAGACTGGAGTTTAGAACAAAGAATGTTGATAAGAATGAACATTGTCATTTCATAATGATGTGTTTCTATTAATCAAGAGGATATGATACACATATATGCTTAACTCCTGGACACAGACAATGGGTGGTGAGGGTGTGGGGTTGGGACTGGAGGGAGCTAGAAGAGGTTATTGGGGGGTGGGGGGAGAAGCACCTATGTAATACTTTCAACAATAAAGATTTTTTTAAATCTCCTTTTTCTTATGAATCCAATAGAAAAGCCTTGTCTTTGTTTTATAAAAAGGCATAAGTTAAACATAGTGGGTAGCTGTCATTGCCCTTTTAACTTCACTTTCAACATACTCTTAAAGAAGGAGCAGAAGTCAGTTCTTATTGTCATTTATATGGCAAATTAGGATTCCTTCATTCATTTACAAAAATTATTTGACTTGAACTGTGCATATAGTATAGGATATGCAGTTGTGCAAGGCAGGAAGACAAGGGAGACTGCATAAAGCCTGATTCTGCCCTTGAACTTCCTACAACCTAGAATAGACTGACTGGGTGCCTGCTGTGAGGTAAATCCCTAGCTCCAAAGCAATTCAACCCATAACTTCCTCCAGCACATGCATTCACATACAGCACTTAGCTCTGTCAGTTGTTATGTCCTAGCTTTGTTCTCCTTCAGCTAAGAACAGCCAAACTGCAATGCTGGAAACTATTTGAACCAGGTTTCCACACCCCCTTCACTTACTCAGGAGTGGATTTTTTAACTCTGGCTGTTATCCAATAATGTGCTTTTAGAAAAGTTTAACTACTGCTCAGTAATAATAACAATAATAATTATAATAATAATGATAATAATGACAGGAAGAAGTAGGAAAATGAAGGACAGCTTATAAAAGTATTTAATAAATTTGCATTGAAAAATGGTTCTGAATTTGATTAGCTTAAATTTAATTCTGTGGTCAGAAATTTGGATGAATGTGAATCACTGGAATATCTTCAGATTTCAAGATCATCTAATCAGATACCTAAGAATTCTTCAGAGAATAGCACCAGGCACTACAAATTGCCCATGGGAAATTTTTTTATTTAACACGTTTTCATCATCAAAAATATAATTAATTAATTATGTTTTTAATCTTTATTGTTGAAAGTATTACAGATGTCTCCCTTTTTCCAACATAGGCTCCTTGCAGCCTGCCCTCACCCCTGACTGCAGGCCTTGTCTGTGCCCATGGGTTATGAATATATGCACACAAGTCCTTTGGCGGACCTTTTCATACCCAGCCACCCTCCTTCTCTCCCCTCTGAGGTTCCATAGTCTGTTCCATGCTTCTATGTCTCTGAATCTATTTTTGTTCATCAGTTTATTTGGTCCATTAGATTCCACATAGGAGTGAGATCCTGTAATACTTGTCTTTCTCTGACTGGACAATTTTGTTTAGCATATTATTCTCCACTCATCTACTGATGGGCACTTGGGCTGTTCCCAGACTTTAGCTATTGTAAATTGCCCTGCTATGAACATAGGGGTGCATATATTCTTTCTGATTGCTGTTTCAGGTTTCTTAGGATATATTCCCAGAAGAGGGATCACTGGATCAAACAGAAGTTCCATATTTCAATGTTTGAGGAAATTCCATACTGTTTTCCATAATGGCTGCACCAGTCTGCATTCCCACTAGCAGTGTACTGAGGTTCCCTTTTCTCCACATTCTCTCCAGCTCTTGTCATTGGTTGATTTGTTGATGATAGCCATTCTGACAGGTGTGAGATGAGACCTCATTGTTGTTTTAATTTGCATCTCTCTGATGATCAGTAACTTTGAGCATTTTTCCATATGTCTCTTGGCCATCGTCATGTCCACTTTTGAGAATTGTCTATTTGGGTCCTTTGCCCATTTTTTGATTGGATTGTCTGTCTTTCTTTTGTTACGTTGTATGAGTTCCTTATATATTTTGGATAGTAACCATTTATCAGATGTATCATTGCCAAACATATTATTTCATACAATGGGTTCCCTTTTCATTTTGTTGGTGGTCTCTTTGGCTGTGCAGAAGCTTTCTATTTTGATGTAGTCCCATATGTTTATTTTCTCCTTAGTTTCCAATGCCCTTGGAGATGTATCTGCAAACATACTGCTACCAGAAATGTCTGAGATTTTGGTGCCTATGGTTTCTTCTAGTATTTTTATGGTTTCCCAGCATACATTTAAGTCTTTTATTAATTTTGAGTTTATTCTTGTGTATGGTGTAAGTTGATAGTCTAGTTTCATTTTTTTGCATTTACCTGTCCAATTTTCCCAACATCATTTATTGAAGAGACTGTCTTGACTTCCAGTTTTCCCAATACCATTTATTGAAGAGACTGCCTTGACTCCATTGTATCCTCTTGCCTCCTTTTTCAAATATTAATTGAGAATAATGGCTTGGGTTGATTACTGGGTACTTTGTTTTGTCCCATTATTGTCTATATGCCCATTCTTGTGCCAGTACCAGGCTGTTCTAATTATAGTGGCTTTGTAGTAAAACTTGATATCTGGTATTGTGATTCCTCCAACTTTGTTTTTTTTCTCAGTTTTGCTGCGGCTATTTGGGATAGTTTTTGGTTTCATATAAATTTTTGGAGAGTTTGTTCCAGGTCTGTGAAATATGCCATTGGTATGTTAATGGGGATTGCATTGAATCTGTAGATTGATTTGGGTTGTATGGACATTTTAATGATGTTGATTCTACCAATCCATGAACACAGTATATTCTTCCACTTGTTAATATTTCCCTTTAGCTCTTTTTCCAACATCCTGTAGTCTTGAGTTCAAGACTTTTACCACATTGGTTAAGTTTATTCCTAGTATCTTAATTTTTTTGTTGCAATCATAAATGAGATTGTTTGCTTAGTTTATCTTTCTGAGGCTTCATTATTGGTGAATAAAAAAGCCATTTCTGGTGTAAATTTTGTATCCTGCTTCATTACCAAATACCTTTATTAAATCTAGTAGATTTTTGGTGAAGTTTATTGGGTTTTCTATGTACAATATCATGTCATCTGCAAATAATGAGAGTTTCACTTCCTCTTTTCAATTGCGGATGCCTTTTATGTTTTCTCCTTGTCTGATTGCTATGGCTAGTACTTCCAGTACTATCTATATATATTAAACCTTAATC
>NW_006293550.1:187152-198904 GCF_000327345.1 Myotis davidii
AGAAACCTAGTGCACTGCTGGTGGGAATGCAGACTGGTGCAGCCACTGTGGAGAACAGTATGAAGTTTCCTCAAAAAATCAAAAATGGAGCTGCCATTTGACCCAGTAATACCACTTCTAGGAATATCGATCACACCTCAGGGCTTCTCCACCTCCTCCTGCTCCTGAAAGGCGATTGGGGCCATCAGCTGCCTTTTACACTCACTGCTGGCAATGACCCCACTCACACCCGCTGCCAGCATTGGAGCCACTGCTCGCACCCACTACCAGCATTGGAGCCACCACTCGCACCCGCTGCCTGTGCCTGGTGCTGGTCCTGATTGCTCGGCACTGTTAGCAGGTGTAAGCAAGGCAGGCGCCGTCAGCGTGTGGGAGCAGCAGCAGTGGAAGCGGGGCTGCTGTCAGAGAGAGGACCAGGGACTGCAGCACGAGGGTCCAGGTGGGGGCATGGAGTATGGACTGAGACTGGCCCCTGTGCCCACTGCAGCCTTGCGGCCCACAGATTTTTTCAAGGTGCACGAATTTGTGCACTGGGCCCCTGATGTTGAATAAGAGTGATGAAAGCGGACATCCCTGTCTTGTTCCTGTTCTTACGGGAAATGATTTTAGTTTATACCCATGAAGTATGATGTTAGCTGTTGGATTGTCATATGTGGCCTTAATATGTTGAGGTATGACCCTCTATTCCAACTTTGCTGAGTGTTTTTATCAAAAATTGGTTTTGGATTTTGTTGAATGCTTTTTCTGTGTCTATTGATGTGATCATAAGACTTTCGTCTTTCAATTTGTTTAAGTGATGTATAACATTTATTAATTTCCAAATATCTTATTGGCCTTGTGTCAATGTAATAAATCCCACTTGGTCATGGTGTATGATCTTTTTAATGTATTGCTAGATCTGATTTGCTAATATTTTGTTAAGGATTTTAGCTTCTATGTTCATCAGGGACATTGGCCTGTATTTCTCTTTCTTTTTAGTGTCTTTATCTGGTTTTAGAATTAGGATGATGTTGGCTTCATAAAAAGAGGTTGGATGTGTTCCTTCCTCTTGGATTTTTTTTAATAGTTCAAGGAGGATAGGTGTTAGTTCTTTGAATGTTTGGATAAACTCCCCTGTGAAAGTGTCTAGACAAGGGCTTTTGTTTGCTGAGAGTTTTGTTTGTTTGTTTGTTTGTTTTTATTACTGCTTCTATTTCATGAATTGTTATTGGCCTAGTCAGGCTTTCTGATTTTTCCTGATTCAGCTTTGGAAGATTACATTTTTCTAGGAATTTGTCCATTTCATCCACATTTTTCAGCTTGTAGGCATAAAGTTGTTCATAGTATTTTCTTGCAATCCTTTGTATTTCTGTGGTGTCAGTTGTTACTTCATCACTTTCATTTCTGATTTTATTTATTTTGGTCCTCTCTCTTTCTTTCTTTTATATATATATAATTTTATTGATTTTTTACAGAGAGGAAGGGAGAGAGATAGAGAGTTAGAAACATCCATGAGAGAGATACATCGATCAGCTGCCTCCTGCACATCTCCTACTGGGGATGTGCCCGCAACCCAGGCACATGCCCCCGACCGGAATCGAACCTGAGACCCTTCAGTCCACAGGCCGACGCTCTATCCACTGAGCCAAACCAGCTTCGGCTCTCTTTCTTTCTTGATGAGTCTGGCTAAAGGTTCATTTCTGCTCTGTTATTTCCTTCCTTCTACTTCCTCTGAGCTTTTCTTGTTGTTCTCCTTCTAATTATAAAGTTGAAGGGTTAGTTTATTTTTAATTCTTGTTTTTTTGAGGGAGACTTGTAGTGCTATGCACTCTCTGTCAGGACTGCTTTTGCTGTGTCCCAGAGATTTTGGCTTGTCGTATGTTTATTTTCATTTCTTTCCAGAAAGTTTTTGAATTCATTGTTTAATAACATGCTATTTAGCCTCCATGTGTTTGAATATTCTTGAGTGTTTTTACTGTAGTTGATTTATAATTTCATTCCACTATGATCTGAGAAGATGCTTGCTATGATTTCAATCTTCTTGAACTTGTAGAGATTTGTTTTGTGTTCTAACATGTGGCCTATCTTTAAAATGACCCATGTGCACTTGAGAAGAATGTATATTCTGTAGCTTTGGGGTGAAATGTTCTATAAATGTTAATTAAATCCATCTGATCCAGTGTTTCATTTAGAGTCACTGTTACCTTCTTGATTTTTTGCCTGAAAGATCTATCCAGTAAAGTCGGCAGGGTGTTAAAGTTCCCTGCTATGACTGTATTTCTGTCTATCTCACCCTTAAAGTCCTCCCCAAGTTTTTTGTGTGTGTTTATTTTAAATATACTAGGGGCCCAGTGCATGAATTCATGCACCTTGAAAGAAACTTTGGGCTGCAAGGCTGTGGTGGGCAAAGGGGAGGGTCTCGGCCCATCTTGTGCCCCTGCCTGGCCCCTCCCATCATGTCCCCGTCTCCTCTCTGCCAGCAGCCCCACTCCCACTGCCGCCACTCCCATGTGTTGCCAGTGCTGGCCCCGCTCACATCCGCTGATGGCGTGGAGCCACTGGGGCCAGCCGCCCCCTGGAGGTCAGCGCACGTCATAGTGACCAATTATTTGGTTGTTTCGCTGTTTGGTCTATGTGCATATTAGGTTTATATATAGAGAGAGATATTAGGTGCTCCTATATTGGGTGTTATATGTTTACTAGGGGTGATTCCTCTTGTTGGATCAATTTCTTTAGTATTATGTAGTGACCTTTTTTATCTCTTGTGATGGCCTTCATTTTGAAGTCTATTTTGTCAGATATGAGTATTGTCACCCCAGCATTTTTTCATTTCCATTTGCATGGAAAAATTTTTCTATCCCTACACTGTCATCCTGTGTGAGTCTTTTGTTCTGAGGTGGGTCTCTTATAGATAGCATATATTTGGTTCACATTTTTGTATCCATTCAACTACCTTATTTCTTCTGATTGGAGTATTTAATCCATTTATAATGGATTTATAATGGATTTATCCTTTAATCTCTCTCTGTTATTATTGCTAGGTACTTTTTCATTGCCATTTTAATTCTTTATGCCTATGTTTCTCTCTCTGTTTATTCTTCTCATTACAGTAGTCCTTTAGCATCTCTTGCATTGCTAGCATGGTGATCATAAACTCCTTTAGCCTTATTTTTCCTGCAGAACTCTTTTGTTCACCGTGGTGAGCACATGGAGATAATACCTCAAACAATTCATTTCCATGCGTGCAAATAAAATGCTATAAATATTTAAATACTAACATCTTATTTGGTTTGTAGGATGCAGAGAATAAACTATTAAAATACAATTGAACTATTGAAATTGTTAACCTGAATTTCTCATGTATTTCTTTCTGCCCAGGATAATACATCTCTCAAATGTAATATTCTTTATAATATGCTTCTAAATTGCATAGACAATTTACATATTGATATAATATATTAAACTGCTAATAGTTATTATAAATGTTTTTTAATCTTCCGATATATGACTATGGATCTCTATATGTTCCCAATAATGTGTCATAATACATTACTATGAATCTTTAAGTTTGTGAAAACAGAACTGGGCCACCTTTGAAACTGTCACCTATTTTTAGATGCTTAGTAAATATAATCAGCTGTGACTTTGGTTGCCAGGAAAGTAGACATAACACCTTTTCTTCCTTCTCTTACATCCTTCTGTACAGCCGTGTGCTCAACAGATATAAAGTTATGTCCCAAAATTATTTGTAATGTAACTATAATCTTTCATAAAATGCCTTCCATTATGTGGTAGTGTTATTATACATATTTGAAAGAATTGGATATTGAGGGAAAAAAGATTTATTCACTTAACTATAGCACATTTTTTTCTTCTGGAGCTTCCACAGAGATGATAAGAAATACACGGCAACAATATAAAGGCCCCATTACTGAGGAAAGTACTTAGAAAAATATTTTAAAGGATGTATAAGAAATATAAAGAGTACCCTTTTGCCTGGCTATCATGGCTCAGTTGGTTGTGCATCATCCTGTATCTTGGAAAGTTGCTGGTTTGATTCCCAGTCAGGACACATACCTTGGTTACAGGTTCTATCCTAGGTTAGGTCGCATACAGCAACTGATTGATGTTTGTCTCACATCGATGTTTCTCTCTCTAACTCCCTTCCTCTCTCTAAGCATGTCTTTGGGTGAAGATTTTTTTAAAAAAGAATATGCTTTTATGGTCTGATGCTTCTGACTTGATGAACTTGTGGGGGATATAAATGTTTTTTAGTAAAAAAAAAAAAAAAAACCCAGGATATTTTAAATAAAAAGTTTTTAAATCCCTTTTATTAAATAAAATATAAATGTATACTTAAGGTACAAGAATATGAATGGGGACAGAAAGAAGTAAGGTAAAAAATATTAATGAGGCTAATATATGTAAAACAAGCACATGTCAAACATAAAGTCTCATGATGTCAAGTTTCTTGGTATATTTATAAAATCAATTTAAAAAGGGATCTCCAATCCTCCTTCCCCAAAGGTTCTGAGTCTTCAGTTGCCTTGCCATTGCCAGGCCTTCGTTGATGCACTTGCCCAAGTACTATTAATGCAGCGCATAGTGGCATAGAAGCACCAAGTGATTTCCTAGGGAAACCCCTGGGCCTCAGACATTCTCCTTTCTGCTCCCATTATAGGACATCAACCTAACACTGCGTGGCAATGAGTAACTTTTGATAGTACAGGAGCTCTTGTTTTTGCTTGCTGGTTCACTGTCATGAGGAGTGCAAAGCAGTTTAATGCTATGTAAGTATCCAATGCAGTGAAATTCTTTGTCCCTTGCCCAACTACAATGTTGCTTCCCAGAAAAGCAGGATCCACAAAAGAACCTAAAATTTCAGATAGTGGAAGGATGTTGATAGGAACTAATCCTTTTTCTAGCATTTAGTGCTTGGATCTGTATATTTGAGATTTGAGGGGCACCCCAATAAAAAAGAAACTGTTAGTTCAATATAGCTAGGCAGATGATAGATAGATTATAGGTATACATGTAGATGTAGATATAGATATGGATGACATAGATGACAGACATAGACATAGGCATAGACATAGACATAGACATAGACATAGATCCTCCCAGACATCATTGTCCTACCCCTAAATGGTATTGTCTCTAAACTAGTGCCTTAGCTAAGCCTTTAGCAGTTCATCTTATCATTCTAATAGGTCATTGTACAAGACCAATACATTCTATAATTATGTTTTTGATTTTTATACCTCCTTTGCCATCAAATGGGCTTCTGGATCTGAGGCAACATCCTGTGAAATAACATGTTTATAAATCAGACATTCTAACAGCATGTAGATGGTTGGCGATGGAGGCACTGTGAATAAAGAACCAGCCTATATCTAGAATAAATATTTATTGTAATAAGAAAAAAATCGGTGTCTCATTTAGGAGAAAGGAGGTATAATGTAAGTACTCTGTGATCAGTACTAGTTGGTCCTCTCAAGGGATGATGCCATATGAAGAGCTCAGCATCAGTTTCTGTGGCTGACAGATTAGATATTCAGAAAAAACTCTGTTACTGAGTCCATGTATAGCCTCCACCTCCGCCACCATGGTTTCTCTATGGATCATTTGTACCATCTTGTACTGGCATTTTAGAAATCTGTTCTGAGAGCTTTACCTCTCTTTCAGTTAGTTTTAGGGAATGCCCCTTGAGGCTAGAGGTTGTAATTGAAGTGCAAGAGTGATAAATAACATGAGATCATGGGATTCTGGTCTACTATTCATGTAATATTTTGTGCCTTCTGGACCTAACCTGGTCCAATCTCAAGTGTACAATTTCTACTGAAAGGATTTGTGTTCTCAAACCTAAACCTATGACCAGTGGTCCTGATGATATCCAGGTTATTTCAGGCAACAGTCATTAAAGCTATCACCTGCTTAGATTAAAGTAATCTACCTGATCCATCTAGTCTTTGCATATCCTAGAAAGGTGCTCCAAATAGGAAAATGATGAGGACCATACCACATATGACTTCACCAAATTACTGATGTTACAGATTCTGAAATTTATTTTTGTATACTATAAGAGATAGAAATCCAAGCCAATGTTCTTTTAGTTGTCTTCACATAAACTATAATTTCTCACTGAATTAATTTACATATCATCTTAGATATAAATAAATTATCATGTAAACTGGAATCTATTTATGAATCATCTTCCACTGATCTATTCTTATACTAATACCATAGAGATTCAATTATAGTAATTTTCTGAAATCTGGTATCTCCCAACTCATTATTTTTATTGATAATAAATGTATTGGCTATTCAAAATCATAGGGTTTTGCAGAACATTTTGAGGATATTGTATCTGACCTATATCTCTCCAAACAGTGCTTGAATTCTAAAATATAGGAAAAGTAATTTTTATATGACATTAAGGCTTCTCATCTAGTAACATAGTTGTATTTCCTTTTGTTTCATTTTATTTTGTATCTTTCTATTAAAGTTAAAATATTTTCCTTGAGTTTCACAATTTTCTTGGTAAAGTTAGGAATGAAGATTTCATGGTTTGGGATTCATGTGAAAGAAATTTGTCTACAATTTCCATTATTAGATCTTTATTTCCAGTATCAAAGAAATATATCGTTATATTAAAAAACTAAACTACCACATTCTCTAAGTTTTTAATAGCTTCATTGAAGTATAATTAAAGTGTAATTAATGGCACATATTTAAACATTTAGTAAGATTTGGCATATATATGTACCTGTGAAACAATCAAGATTTTGAACATATTGATTATAATTTCAAAAGTTTCCTTATAACTTCTATAATCCCTCATTCCCACCCCATTCACCCTCACCCCATTTCTCATCCAACCCCCCATTTCCAGGCAACCATAATTCTTTCTGTCATTAGCGATTAGTTTGCATCTTTTAGAATGTTATATAAGTTGAATCATACAATACATATTTCATTCAGCCTGGCTTTTTCCACTCAGGATAATTATTTTCAGAAATGTTCTTCCTGCAGTAATTCATTCCTTCTGATTGCAGAATGGTATTTCATTACATGGATATTACAATTTGTTTATTCTCTCACTTGTTGATGAACATTTGATTTGTTTCTAATTTTTTAATATTACAAATAAAGTTGCTACAAACATCTTTGTGGAAGTCAAGGTATGGATGTATGCTTTCATTTCTCTTAGTGTATGGAATGTAAAGTAGAATGTCTAGATCACATGGTAGGTGAAAGTTAATTTTTTAAAGAAACTACCAAACTTTTTCTAAAATTGCTACACAATTTTGCATTCCTACCAGCATGTATGCAACCTGCAATTTATTCACATCCTCAGCAATCCTTTGTATGATCAGTCCCTTAGGTGTTGTTGTTGTTGTTTTAATCCTTACCCAAGGATATGTATTTTATTATTACTTTAGAGAGAAAAGGAGGGAGAGAGAGAGAGATAGTGAAACATCAATCAGTTGTCTCCCGTACATGCCTGACCTGGGATCAAATCCACAACCTAGTATGTGTTCTGACTGAGAATCGAACTCTCAGCCTTTTGGTGTATGGGATAATGCTCCAACCAACTGTGCCACCAAGCTAGGGCAGTGTTTTCAGTTTCAGACTTTTCTCATTGGTGTATAGTTGTATCATTTTATAATTTTAACTTGCATTTCACTAATGCAGTTGAGCATCATTTCATGTGCTTATTTGACATCATATATCTTCTTTTTTTTGCAAGTACCTGTTCAGATCTTTTGCCACTGTTAAATTGGATTTTTGTTGTCTTATTATTCAGTTTTGAAAGTTCCTTGTGTATTCTAAACTTTATTCCTTTATTAGATACATAATTTGAAATATTTTCTCCCAGTCGTTGGCTTGTTTTTCCATTCTTTTAACAGTATCTTTCAAAGAACAGAAAATTTTAAGTTTGATAAAGTCTGTCAACTTGTTCTTTCATGGGTAATGTTTTTAGCATTGCAACACAGGGTCACAAAGCCTTTTCTCATAAATTTTTATTCATAAGTTTTGCAGTTTTAGGTTTTCCACTTAGGCTGATGATCCAGCCTGAGTTAAACCATGTGGATTGTGTGAGATGGTTGAAATTCTTTTTCATTATCTATGCATTTCCAGTTGTTGCCATGGTTATTCTTTCTCAACAGAATTGCCTTTGCAGCACTGTTGAAGTTAAAATTGTCAATATATAAGTGGGTCTACTTCTCAACTATATATGTATATATCTATCTTTATGCCAATATGAATCAAAATATTACTGCACTTTATACATTGTATAATGTCTTAAAAATAAGTTAATATTAGTTGTTCAAATATATTGTAGGCTATTCTAGGTCCTTCACTTTTTTGTTGTTAAGCCTCACCAGAGGATAATTTTTTCTATTGAATTTGGAGAGAGTGGAAGGGAGGGGAGGAGACAAAGAGAATCGATGTGAGAGAGACATCAATTGGATAGCTCCTGTACTCAGCTATGACTGGAGTCAGGGTCAAGCCTGCAATTGAGGTTTGTGCTCCTGACCAATCAAACACACAACCCTACAGCCCACTCTAACCACTGAGCAAACCAGTCGCCTAGAGCTCCTTCACATTTTTATATGAATTTTTCAATCAGCTTGACAATTTCTATCCCCTCAAAAAAATAGACCATTTAAATTTCAATTGGGATTTAGTTAAATCTATACAGATTAATTTGGGAAAGCATTGACATTTTAATCATATTGAGTCTCTGACTCATGAACCCAGCATATCTCTCTAGGTCTGTTTATTGTCTCTCGGCAATATTTTATAGTTTTCAGCATACACGTCTTGACATTTTTTGTTATATTTATTCCCAGTGATTTCATATTTTCTGATGCTAAAGTACATGCAATTTTTAAAATTCCAATTTCTCGGGGTTAAAAATATATAAGAATCCACACACTTCTTCTATATTGATGTTGCATCCTACAAACCTGCCAAATTTATTTATTATTTCTAATCGCTTTTTTGTTAAGTCCATCACATTTTCATATTATGTCACATGCAATAATGACAATATTACTACTTTTCAAATCTGGAAGACTTTATTTTTATTTTTGCCTTATTGGTCTAGCAGCTTTCTAATCTCTAGTACTCTGTTCTGTAAAGTCTAAGCATTCATCATGCCCATCTCCATAGTACATCTGTAAACTCAGGAAAACCACCAAACTTTGCCTGCATTCCCTTTGCCTGTTCCAAGTCCTGGGACCTCTCTCTAAGAAGCAATCTGGTAGAAGTGTAGGACTCACCTTGTTTGTTTCTCATCTCACAGGGATCACAGTCTTGAAAACGATGTATTTTGTTCACTTCTCATTGCTTCGGATGGGAGGGCAAATCAATCCCTATTAGTCCACCTTCGCCAGAAGTGAAAATTCTCTTGTATTAATTTTTGTACATTTGCTAATATAGATGTATTAATTGATGTATCATTTTCTGACATTGCTACAAATTATTTCATTTTTTATTTGTGAAATTTACTAAAATTGCCTTAAAATTTTGAAATATAAAAATGATAGTGACTTTCCTATTGCTCATAATTTTAACAAATTATTTGAAGTGTTATACAGGTGGTTGGGATAGTCTGCCTTATGTCTAACGGTATCTTGTGTTCTAACCTCTTAGAGTTTTTACTAGGAATGATTGCTAAATTTGACAAATACTCTTCAGCATATATTTACATAATAATTTTTCTTTGACTGGTGATGTATAGTTTATACTCATAGATTGCTATTTTTAAATCAGTTTTTATTTCTGAGAACTATAGATCCATGATTTTTGGATCCTATATAATAAAAGCCTAATATGCTAAATGTCCAGTTGTCTGGTCGTCCGTTCAATCAATCAAAGTGTAATATGCTAATGATATGCTAAGGCCACTCGACTGCTCGGTATGATGTGCACTGGACCACCAGGGGGCAGACAGTGGACTGGTTAACCAGCCACTATGACATGCACTGACCACCAAGGGGCAGACGCGCCGACCAGTAAGTTAGCTTGCTGCTGGGGTCTGGCTAATCAGGACTGAGTGAGATGGGCCAGACATGCCCTGGAGCCCTCGCGTGTTCCCTCCCTGGCCCCGATCGTGCACCAGTGGGGTCCCTCAGCCAAGCCTGCACCTTCTCCAATCTGGGATCCCTCTCACTATCCAGAACTGCTGGCTCCCAACTGCGTGCCTGCCTGCCTGCCAGCCTGATCACCCCCTAACCACTCCCCTGCCAGCCTGATTGATGCCTAACTGCTCCCCTGCCAGCCCGATTGCCTCTAACTGCCCTCACCTGCAGGCCTGATCTCCCGCAACTGCCCTCCTCTGTAGGTCTGGTTG
This sequence comes from Myotis davidii, assembly GCF_000327345.1. Classification (NCBI taxonomy): domain Eukaryota; kingdom Metazoa; phylum Chordata; class Mammalia; order Chiroptera; family Vespertilionidae; genus Myotis; species Myotis davidii. Next base: position 197,495 of record NW_006293550.1, read on the forward strand.
CCTTCAACTGCCCTCCCCTGCCAGCCATATTGTGACAGCCATCTTGTGACCACATGGGGGCAGCCATTTTGTGACAACATAGGCGCAGCCATCTTGTGTGAGTGTGTGATGATCAATTTGCATATTACCTCTTTATTATATAGGATAGTTTTGTGATCATGATCCATGAATGTCTATTGTTGATGCTAATGTTAATGCTAACTACTTGCATTTAAATTTAGCATATGTTTCCTTATTCTGAAGAAATTTTAAACTTCAGAAAACAATGGGTATGATGTGCACTGGACCACCAGGGGGCAGACAGTGGACTGGTTAACCAGCCGCTATGACATGCACTGACCACCAAGGGGCAGACGCTCCGACCAGTAAGTTAGCTTGCTGCTGGGGTCTGGCTAATCAGGACTGAGTGAGATGGGCCAGACACGCCCTGGAGCCCTCGCGTGTTCCCTCCCTGGCCCCGATCGTGCACCAGTGGGGTCCCTCAGCCAAGCCTGCACCTTCTCCAATCTGGGATCCCTCTCACAATCCAGAACTGCTGGCTCCCAACTGCGTGCCTGCCTGCCTGCCAGCCTGATCACCCCCTAACCACTCCCCTGCCAGCCTGATTGATGCCTAACTGCTCCCCTGCCAGCCCGATTGCCCCTAACTGCCCTCACCTGCAGGCCTGATCTCCCGCAACTGCCCTCCTCTGTAGGTCTGGTTGCCTTCAACTGCCCTCCCCTGCCAGCCATATTGTGACAGCCATCTTGTGACCACATGGGGGCAGCCATTTTGTGACAACATAGGCGCAGCCATCTTGTGTGAGTGTGTGATGGTCAATTTGCATATTACCTCTTTATTATATAGGATAGTTTTGTGATCATGATCCATGAATGTCTATTGTTGATGCTAATGTTAATGCTAACTACTTGCATTTAAATTTAGCATATGTTTCCTTATTCTGAAGAAATTTTAAACTTCAGAAAAAAATGGAGGCAGAGTAAGTGGATGTTGCAAGGCTATGCTCCCAGAAACAAATTGTAATTACAACCCAAATACAGAAAAACTTCCTGAATAATCAATTGAGGACTCACTGGAGAGAACCCTGATACACAAGGACTGAAAGTGGATACTGTATAGAGATTGGTAGGAGGGGTAGAGGAGAAAAAGAGCTGGCTGGGAGCCCACAGATAGCAACTGAAGTTCTGGAGAGATATCTCAGTTGTGAGGGGTTGCCACTGAGAACTCTGGGATCTAATCCCCAAGCTGGCCTTCTCCCCCAGCAGAGAGCACCACAACTGAGAAGGATACTCACATAACATCTGGCTATGAAAAGCAGAAGGGTTGCTGTCTGCCAGGGAGTGATAGCTGAAAATTCAGGCACTCTCTTACAGGGCCAATGCATAAAATTCCCTGTGGAGACACCCACCC
>NW_006293550.1:200449-200890 GCF_000327345.1 Myotis davidii
ACTGCTGGCTCCCAACTGCGTGCCTGCCTGCCTGCCAGCCTGATCACCCCCTAACCACTCCCCTGCCAGCCTGATTGATGCCTAACTGCTCCCCTGCCAGCCCGATTGCCTCTAACTGCCCTCACCTGCAGGCCTGATCTCCCGCAACTGCCCTCCTCTGTAGGTCTGGTTGCCTTCAACTGCCCTCCCCTGCCAGCCATATTGTGACAGCCATCTTGTGACCACATGGGGGCAGCCATTTTGTGACAACATAGGCGCAGCCATCTTGTGTGAGTGTGTGATGGTCAATTTGCATATTACCTCTTTATTATATAGGATAGTTTTGTGATCATGATCCATGAATGTCTATTGTTGATGCTAATGTTAATGCTAACTACTTGCATTTAAATTTAGCATATGTTTCCTTATTCTGAAGAAATTTTAAACTTCAGAAAACAATGG
>NW_006293550.1:201003-211992 GCF_000327345.1 Myotis davidii
GGACTCACTGGAGAGAACCCTGATACACAAGGACTGAAAGTGGATACTGTATAGAGATTGGTAGGAGGGGTAGAGGAGAAAAAGAGCTGGCTGGGAGCCCACAGATAGCAACTGAAGTTCTGGAGAGATATCTCAGTTGTGAGGGGTTGCCACTGAGAACTCTGGGATCTAATCCCCAAGCTGGCCTTCTCCCCCAGCAGAGAGCACCACAACTGAGAAGGATACTCACATAACATCTGGCTATGAAAAGCAGAAGGGTTGCTGTCTGCCAGGGAGTGATAGCTGAAAATTCAGGCACTCTCTTACAGGGCCAATGCATAAAATTCCCTGTGGAGCCACCCACCTTGTGTTCCTGCAGGGGGAGGATAGAGTGGACTGGAGCTGTGTGAGCAGAAGCCAGTACTGGGGACTCAGGGGTTAGATTTCAGAAGGCAGACACCCCTAGTTTTCTGGGCTGAGTCATTCCCTCATGCAGCAGAGGACATCTTTTCCACACAGACATTTGCTTTGCCTGGGGAGAAGACAGTTGACCCACCCTATTGGAAAATACCTTACCCTGAGGCCATTTAAGAGACTAAAAAGAACAACTGGCCTCCAGGCAGAAGCAACTGCCCCACTCTGTTGAAAAAAAATCTCTCACCACACCTGAGGAAGATTGACTGGGGGCAATTCAAATGAGATACTATCAGTCTACAGCAGTGGTTCTCAACCTTGGCTGCACATTAGAATCACCTGGGAATCTTTTTAAAATCCTGATTTCTGGGCCTCATCCTCCAGAAATTCTGTTTCTTTGTTATGGGGTGGGTCCACAACATTAGTAACAAAGAAACAGAATTTCTGGAGGATGAGGCCCAGAAATCAGGATTTTAAAAAGATTCCCAGGTGATTTTAATGTGCAGCCAAGGTTGAGAACCACTGGTCTATAGGAAGAGGTGGTCTGTGGAGGCTTTGAATCTTTGATCTAATAAGTCAGAAACAGCGTTTGATATTGTCCTGCACTAGAGATTGAGAGGCGTAGAGGATCTACGTAATACATAGTCACAAACCCAAACAGACAGCCAAAATGAGAAGACAAAGAAACAGCCCCTGAATAAAAGAACAAGAGAATTCTCCAAAGGAAGGGATAAATGAAGCCAGAGATAAGAAATTTATTTGAAACAGAGTTCAGAGTTATGATGGTACAGATGCTCAACAGCATAATAAAAGATATAGTAACTATGAAAAAAGAACAGATGGAAATAAAGAATGACATAGCACAAATAAAGAACTTCAGTAAGACTGAGTAAAGTTATAGAATATTGAATATAGACTAGCTTGCATTAGAAAATATTAGGAAAGCAAACATGTCAAAGATATCAAAGGTCATTGCCGGAGGCCGGTCCATCCTTGTTGCTTGACACAGTTGCTACAGGGAAGAAACATCTGCACAGCATATGTTTCAAGGGACCTGGCGTACTGTTCTTAATATGTTTGCTCCCCTTCTTGGTGTTATGTGTTCTAACCAGGGCCACCTCCCGGAGAAAGGTTGTTTCCCCAGGTGGGGATGTTGGGGATTGACGGGACTGGGGAGGGGAATGAATCAGTAAAACCCTCTAGTGTTCAGGAAATAGCATGTAAGCCAACAAGAAGACCTAACCTTTGTAAATATTTATGTACCCAACATAGGAGTGCCTAAATATATAAAGCAAATCTCGATGGACATAAAGAGAGAGATTAACAATAATACAGTAATACTAGAGGATTTTCACACCTCATTGATATCAATACATTTGCCAGACAGAAAATAAGCAAGGAAACAGCAGCCTTAAATAACACACTAGAGCAGCCGGGGGCAAACTATGGCCCGGGGGCTGGATCCAGCCCGTTTGTAATGAATAAAACTAAAAAAAAAAAAAAAGACCGTACCCTTTTATGTAATGATGTTTACTTTGAATTTATATTAGTTCACACAAACACTCCATCCATGCTTTTTTTCTGGCCCTCTGGTCCAGTTTAAGAACCCATTGTGGGCCTCGAGTCAAAAAGTTTGCCCACCCCTGGTATAAATACAGATGTAACAGGAGAATAAAAAGAGAACCTAACTATGCTGATGATCTGAACACTGTCTCTGTGTCCTTCATTCTTCGCCGACTCCGACACCTTTGGGAACCCCTGGACCCACCGGGACTGGACCCCAACATGTCATCTGCCCTTAGTAATGATAATGGATTTACATTGAGCTATTTGTTTTCTCTTAACCTATCTCTCTGATGATCTATGACATCTGTTGGTAAAAATGCATGATACATAATAATGTGTAAAATAATAGTTGTTTATATGGATATTAAACATGTAACTTTCACACTGATAATGTTATACTCACTCAAAAAAAGATTTTAATTTTCATAAATAGAAAACAAGTTGAAATTTCCATTTTTATGAAAAGGTAATAGATTAAACTATTAACATTGTCTAAATAGACTGACCACATAATTTCATTTTGAAAAAATGAATGAGAGCAGATTCCATGAAAAAGGAATCTTGTCCTTGCTTAGTTCAAATGCACTTTTTCAAAAATCCTTTATTACTAAGTACCATGGATATTCCAAACACATGGTGACCATGATGACTAGAGAGAAAAGCTATCCTAAACTTCAGATAGGAAAACCTCAAAGAATTTAAGTGAAAGACATAAATGGTAATGTAGTTTCAGACTTTAAAATGAGAAAGTTTAGAGAGTTTGGAAATCACTTGAAATTGAATTTCTACCTATGAAATTTTTAAAAAATCTAATCAAGGAGAGTATCTAAAGATTCATAGAAAATCCATAAAGACCACCTGGTTGACTTTAACTTTTTAATTTACATGTAGGAAAGGTGTACAGAGGCAGATAACCACCAAGATGAAAGAAACATGAGCCTGGGAGAATAGTGCCAGGAAACCCAGAATGAACTGAGGTTTGTGAATAAACTGCATAAGGAAAATAAAATGTTTTAAAGTTATAGTTCTATCCAGAACAAGAACAAAGAGAGTTTACCTGTAAATATGTCTGACAAAATTTTATAAATTGAACAAGGTACACAAAATGGGATTCTGAAAATTCCACTTTAGTTCCACATTCTCTAACCAGAAGATAATTTTTTATCCTGGAGGAGATGGAATAAATATGGGTAAAAGCAATTGAACCACGAGATATGTACAGAGATGATAAGATAGCATTTAGCTTCTTTAAATGATTTCAAGTCTCCAGGCCTAAGAAGATTAAGTGCCAGAGTAAGCTAAAAACTTGCAGATGAGATTGTCAATTGCATGAACAGAAATCTCTTATCTCCTAGCCACTGGGAAAAATAGGAGATGTGACCAGAAATCCAGAGTTAGAAACATTTAATCCTGACGTTCAAAATAAAAGGAAAAGATAATGTCTTAGGGGAATTTATTGTTATAGTTTCTGTGTGTTCTCACTCTTCTAAACCAGTAACCAGGCCTCTGGGATGGTTGCAAGTAGAAAGCAGACATAGGTTATCATCAGTGCCTCTTTCAGTCCTTTGTGAAAACTCACATACCTTGGAGAGATGTTAAGTTGTAGATATCCTTAATGCTCGCCAAATATTCCAAATATTTTTCTACAATTTCTAGCCTCCTTAGCTTTTAATTTTGGACCATCTGATTAGTTCAGGCTAATGAATTATGAGTGGAAGCAATATATTTTATTTCCAGGCCAAGGTATTAAAAGCTTACTTCCTCCTCTCTTGCCCTGACACATGTTGAGACAGTGGCATCATAAAATGGAAGGAGCCTGGTTCCTCAAGTCACTAGAGAGAGGACAACCTCCAACAATTCCCATAATCAGAATTTATGTCTGTAAAATACACACTTTTGTTGTGTTAAACTACTTATATTTTTTGATATCTTAGAGTGAGAATTAATTTCCCTGCTCTCTTTAGTTACTCATATAATTAAAGAGTTAAGAGATAGATAGATCCTTGGACATTGTTAGAGTGGGATTTTAATTTCATTTAACAGAGGCTTTTGTCAACTGTGTGTTTTGGCCTTATCCTTAGGCTGGCATTCTTCGTGGTGGTAAAGTGGCTTCAAACAGTTCCAGACCTCACATCCGTGCATCTTATAATGCAGAAAAAGAGAGACTTCTTTTCCCTCAATGTAAAATTCCATTTTTTGCTGTGATTGGGCTGTCCATGAACTAAGCTCAATTATGCTTATTAGCTTTAACCAATCAGCGTCCAAATCTGGAGATGAAGATGGATCAATTCCTCTTCAACCTCATAGTTGCTACAGGTCAAGGGGAAGTTAGAATGAATTCTGGGAAGAAACACCATAAAACATACTAAGGAGTTCTCTAATGTCCCTTAGATCTTTACTCTGTCTTGTTCAAAGTATGCATAATGACTCAACAGCATATTTAGTGGAGTCATATAGCTTGTAAATAAAGTTAGTATGTTAGATAAAACAATCAGGGTTCAAAATGTTAATAATGAATTTGAATAATATCAATATAAAGGTTTCTTAATTAAAAATTTTAAAAACCAATATGTAAGATATAAGTAAGAACCTAGACTTAAGTTTAAAAGGATTACTTATATAAATATAGGACCAGATAGATAAACATTAGTACTATATCTTACAAAATATTAGGGTGTTACAGTAAACAGCAAACATGATAGCAATGTGATAAGACCAACAGGTAGAACAAAATTAAAATGCACAAATGTACAAAGAAAACCCACAAAAGCAGAGTGAAAAATCACATTCTGTTCTAGGTGAGACCAGTCTTGGGATCTGTGGAAAATTGGGGAAATGACAATTTAAGAGGAATATTGAAAAATCAGTATCTCTCTGGAGAACAATGAACACATTAATTAAAGAACTGGAAGCAACATCAAAATTTTTTTAATGCTCACTCAGGGATACTTTTTCATTTATTTTATTTTATTTTTTAGAGAGAGTGAAGGGGATGGAAGGGCGGGGAGAGAGGCATCGATGTGAAAGAGACAGCAATTGGTTGACTCCCATTCGCACCTCCAAGGGGGCCTGGGGTCAAGCCTGCAACTAAGGCACGTGCACTTGACCAGGAATCAAACCTGTGACCCTTTGGTCTGGGGGCCTTTGCTTTAACCACTGAGAAAAGTGGCCAGGGCTAGAAGTAACATCAATATTGAAGAACTTAAAGGAACTATGTCTGCTTAACCATGAAAAGAAGGACTTATGAATAATTTGTTAAGTGTCTTCAGACTTCTGAAATGCTGTCATACTGGAAAAAATATACAACTTCTTTAGAGGAAATCACTAGGACAAAAGGATTAAAATACAAACAAAAACAGATTTCAGCAGGCTATATACAGAAGGCTATTATAATAGTCATAGGTATTCACAAGTCAAAGAGGCTAACTCACGCAGAAAGCTTTCATCACCAGGGTGAGTTCCAGTAGAACTAGAACTTTAACTTGTCAAAGGTGATATAAAGAAGACATGTGATGATAGTTGAGCAAGACAATTTTTATAATCCCTTTAATGTCAATGTTTCCAGGATAATATGAAATAAGCTAAATTTCACTACTATGTAGAAGTAGTCTATTTTAATGCTTAATTCCCTAAAGATGCTACAATTCCATTGCACAGCTTCAGAGAAAAAGAAAATGTCAGCTTTAAATGATCTCTCCTTTTCTAGCTCATGAGAGATTTAATAAATTTTATGATTCCTAACAACACAGAGAACATGCAATATTTCCATAAAGAAGCAATTTCGTGTAAGTTAGTATCAGCTCATGAAATGTCACACTCTGCTCATTAACTACAATGACAATGTTGGCTAAAATACAGCACTTTTCAGGAGTTATATCATTGATTTAAGGATAGAGTGTCTTCAAAAGCCTTCACTGTGTTACTCGGGCAGGTAAAACCAAGCCAAGAGGGGGTGGATAATCTCTATCAGTAGTGCATTCACCATGCAAGGGCACAGGCCTCCTCTCTAACTTCTCCAGCTATGACCAATTAATTTGAAATAGATTTTCTACAGCACTTCTCCTTTACACACTCTCTCTCTCTCTCTCTCTCTCTCTCACTCTCTCTCTCTCTCTCTCTCTCTCATATATTAGAGGCCCGGGGCACTAGAAATTTGTGCATGGAGGGGGCGGGGGTCCCTCAGCCCGGCTTGGGCCCTCTCACAGTCTGGGACCCCTCACTCCTTACCGCACACCTGCTCACTTCTCCTTACTGCTTGACTCGCTGCTCCTTAGTGCTGCCTCGGAGGTGGAAGAGGCTCCAGCCACAGCCACTGCACTTGCCAGCTGTGAGCCCGGCTTCTGGCTAAGCAGGCGCTCCCGCTGTGGGAGCACAGTGACCACCAGGGGGCAGCTCCTGTGTTGAGCGTCTGCCCCCTGGTGGTCAGTGCACATCATAGCAACTGGTCATTCTGGTCGTTCCACCGTAAGTCACTTAGGCTTTTATTATATAGATAAATAATAAATTTATGGTATTAAACTTCATTTTGTCTCGGATAAAGCCACCAAACACTTAGGGTGAGAGTGTTTCCTAAAGTGTAGATAGTAAGACTAAATGAAAATGAAGTTTTCAATGGGAAAATAACCTCATTGGAATAAATAAAAAAAATGGATTTATCATACATATTCCCTATACCAAGATGCACCTATAGAAAGACCTTTATCTAAAGTATCTGCAAATTATTAAATCTTTAAAATCCACCAAAGGTATTCTGGAGAAAGTTCAAGTGTGTAAATGTGAAGGAATTTCCCATAAAACTACATAATCTATGACCACAAAGTTTTTTCCAAGTTACTTTGTTTTATAAAGTTAAAGCTATGTCTTCCTATGCTTCGGTGTAATTTCCATAAAGCACTACACTCTAGAAGCTTTCTAACAGCCTTTGTGAAATAAACTGGACCGTAACACGCCAATCAAACTTGCTGATGTTTTTTTAAGGAAGCTTTAATGACTGCACATTTTACAAGAAGTGAATTATTGAGGTCATTTATTAAAAATGCTCTCTGCTTTCAATAGTAGTGGTCTAAGAAACAAAAAGAATAAAATCCTGCCCACTTAAAATGTGAGCTGCTTTGGAGGAAACAGTCCCCATTTTAAGAACAATTTATGGAAAGTTTTATCATCGTTTTCATGAAATTAAGGAAAACACTCCAGAGCCAGTCTTTGAAATAATACAGACAGATGATACCTTTGGCTTTCAAAGAGTTGACATACATTTGGAATTAAACTATTGAGAATATTAGATTACTTCCCAAATTCCTAAAAATGAATGCTGATTCTACTGCTTAAGTCAATCCAGTTTTCTGATGAAGTACATTTTTAAATGTGTGTGTATTTAACAAGTATTTTTACAAAAATAGGAAAATGAATTATGCATTTGACAACTAACTAAGATGCACATTTATAAATTTCATGTTCATTTAGATAATATCTAATAGGTTACTTTTAATTTGTAACATCATTCATCTGTGTACAGCAAAAATACTTTCTGTTTATACTAGTCAAGGCCCAGTTGTAGCCTGACTTTTAGCCCCTTGTTATCAATGAGTCTGGGGTACATTGGTTAGATACCTAGTGTCTCAGGGCCCATTCAGCTAGTATGCAAAGAAGGTGGGCTTGTGCGGGGAGAAGTTTCCAGACCTGAAGGGCTCTTGCCGCGGCTAAAGAGAAAAACACTACCTAACTCAAGAAAATTATTTGTTTATGAATTAAGAATTTTTCCCAAAGAAGCCACAACTTAGATTTTTGTATAAAATTTCTCAAGTTTGAAATGCTAGGCTCTACCTCAAAATTTTTCAAAACACCATATAGAAAACAGTTTGAAGAACTAAGCAAAACACCTGCAGCTGATGGAAACTGCAGCATATAAGTATATGTTTTGCATCTCTGCTCTAGAGAATGTACAGGGAATCAAGAAGAAGTAATCACGGTTCTTAATCTCCCTCTTCACATTCTTCCCTCTTTTCAGCCCCTAATTCTTCAAGTACTACCTCTTTTTTCTTTCCATCTTTCCCAACACACCCCAGCATGATATTCTTCCTTGAGGAAAAGCAACGAAAATTTTAGCAACATAAAAAACAACTCTTAGCTATCTAAATAGGCATTTGAGTCCACTATTATTTCTTTTCTAAAGGAAACTCATAGATCTCTCCAGGTGTTCCTCCCTGGGCCTGGAATTAACCCTAATTTTGTGACATTACCTTCAGTTGTACAAGCACAATAGACCCGAAAAACTGTCAGTATAAATAAAATCATTTAGCAGAACTTGGACTTCCATATTGACATATATTCTATCCTAATGAGATATTAGAAGTGGTAAATTAGGTGAGGCCAAAATGATTGATCCAGTCCTACTTATAAGGATGTGTTCACCTTAGTTTCCAACTCACTTTGCAGCCAAGCATCATTAGCCATATAGGAAAACATGGCACCTCTCTAATTACTTAGGAAGACATGCCTGGAGGCTTAGTAGTTAATAAAGACCATAGAAGAGTAATAACTAATAGTAAAAGGCCAAACCCCCACGCTCTCTGTCTTGTCTTCCATGAGGCCAGAAAAATGTCTTGATTCTAATGCTTGCTAAGCCACGGTTACTTTCCTTCCAGTCTAGTATAGAAATTATGGTAGTCCTAATTTTAACATATCACATATGGAGACAGAACAGTTGCATAAACAAGAACTAGCATCATTTTTATGTTAAATATTAAATTAATGAAATACACAGCAAGGACTAAAGGAAAAGAAGCTATTTTATTAGGCACAGTGAGCAAAGAAACTTTGTATACAAGAGGCGACTCATGCTAGAATTTGAAAGAACTTTTGTCACATAGCAAAGAGAACCATTTCAGATTCAGAGAATTCCATGAATTTTCTGTTTGGTCGGAAGACTTATATTAGAGGTGTGGAGCACATTTTGAAAGGATAAAGGAAAAGTTCAGGCTGAAATGACAGACCAAGGTCAGAATGAGAGGTTTGAATGCCAAATTTCAGGCGAAGAAGTTCAAACAGTTTTTTTAGGCTTTAGGTTTAGCCACCAGGATTTTCTTTTGAGGAATGGGAAACAACTACAATTGAATTTGAACTTTGAGAAAATCTGTGATGAGCCACTTAGTAGAGATACAGAATGTGAAACTTATTCGGCAAACTGAATTGGCAAAGGCACAAATCAATTGACCTTTAATGCAGCCTCAAGGTCCATCTGCTCAGGCTGGCCCACCCAAAAGAGCACACTGAATACCACAGCTCCTTGGCATATCTGTGCCTTTTGGATCATTTGTAAATTGTGTATTTGCAACTATAAAGTGCTCTGAGGTAGCATAAAATATCTCTTTTATTAAAAATAATTATGCAAATTTACATATTCAATCCATTTGACATTTTTAATTATACTCCATATTAACTCATCAGACACCTTGTCATTCAATGTATATCTTCAACTTATAAAATAAAAAAGTAGTATAATAACCCAACAATTTGGGGGAAGGAAATACGACACCCAAAAGTATAAAATAAAGATTAAATTTCTAACATAAAAAAATTATTATTTCTTGTCTTTCTGAGGAAATGCACTTTATTATTTTGTATCTATGAGTCTATACCCAGAATTTAAACACACACACACACACACACACACACACACACACACGTATCTGGACAATACAGGTTATCTTAACTAAACCAGAGTTTTCACAAGAAAGTAAAAATCTGACACAATATCTAATTGGAGTTTTAATAAAATAAATAATTTATATTCATACAGTGATAGGAAAAAAGTCAGAAGGGTTCTTTTACCCATAAATCCACATACTCTAAGGGAGATCTAGGCCATGACAGGTCCTTAAAATTTCTCTTCAAGCAGAGATGGTGGCTCTGATTTGTACAAAAGAGATTCTCTTTCAAATCTGTGGCACTGACCAAGCTACATGTACCTTATTTTTTAAGCAACATTGTTATGAGTTTGTACATATACACTCTGTTGATAAGCGTCTGTTTGAGGTTATTCCACAACTTATGCTGTTGGTACCCCTTGTTTCCTCTCTTCTTCAAGAGAACATGGTTCTACCTTAAGAAATCTATGCTACCCATATGTTACCCACCATCTGTTTGTAACATCATGCTAGCTAGTTAAAAGCTCCTTACATTATTGTTCTAAAATTGATCATAAACTTTCTAAAGATCAGAAATCAGAGATGGGGCTACAAATAAGTCCGGAGTGGTTTCTCCTTCTTCCAGACTAATAGTTTTCCAACTAAATTTCCTAGTCAGCTCTTGGGAAGCAAATCCAAAAACGATTGTTAATGGAAATTCAATTGCTGTTTGCATTCACAAGCACTATGTTTAAGAATCAAAGAATGACAATTTATATACATAGGTTGACAAACTCTGTGAAAGTATATAAAGATTATAATAATAGATGGTCTTGATTTGCAGGATTGCTGTAAGAACTAAATGAGATAATACCTGCCATAAAGTAGGGCTATATTATTAATTAATTAAGAAATAAATAAATTTTATCTCTCCTTTTTTAATGTCTTGTAGTTTTCCGAGTACAGGTCGTTTACCTCCTTAGTTAAGTTTATTCCTGGATATCTTAATTTTTTTGGTGTTGCAACAGTAAATGAGATTGTTTTTGTTTGTTTTTCTGTTTTTAGTTTTCTTTCTGTGAGTTCACTATTGGTGTATAAAAAAGCCATAGATTTCTGGGTGTTAATTTTGTATCCTGCTACATTGCCAAGTTCATTTATTAAGTCTAGTAGTTTTTTGATAGAGTCATTAGCGTTTTCTATACACAATATTATGTCATCTGCAAATAATGACAGTTTTACTAGAGGAAGATATAAACAAATGGAAGAATATACTGTGTTCATGGGTTGATAGAATCAACATCATTAAAATGTCCATACTACCCAAAGCAATCTACAGATTCAATCCACTACCCATTAAAATACCAACGGCATATTTCACACACCTTCCAGAAATTCATATGGAATT
>NW_006293550.1:212146-240829 GCF_000327345.1 Myotis davidii
TTCAGGGAAAATTGGAAAGATACATGCAAAAAACTGAAACTAGACCACCAACTTACACCATCTACAAAAATGAACTCAAAATAAATAAAGGGCTTAAATGTAAAATGGGAAACCATAAAAATCTTATGATAATCTATAGTCAGAAAAACATTGGAAAAATGTTGTAGCTATATCTTTATTGATAATGCTCCTAGGACAATGGAAACTAAGGATAAAATAAACAAATGGGACTACATCAAAATAAAAGCTTCTGCACAGCAAAATAAACTATCAACAAAACAACAAGAAAGCCTGGGAGAACATATTTGCCAATGTCATCTCCAATAAGGGTTTAATCACCAAAATTTACAGGGAACTCATACAACTTAACAAAAGGAAGATTAAGAATCCAGTCAAAAAAGGGCAAAGAACCTAGACACTGTTCGAAAGAGGACATTCAAAAGGCTGAGAGACATATGGTGCAGCCAGTGTGGAAAACAGTATGGAGTTTCCTCAAAATGTTAAAAATGGAACTCCCATTTGACCCAATGATCCCACTTTTAGGAATATATCCCAATAAACCAGAAACACCAATCAGAAAAGATATATGCACCCCTATGTTCATAGCAGCACAATTCACCATAGCTAAGATCTGGAAACAGCCTAAATGCCCATCAGTAGATGAATGGATTAGAAAACTGTGGTACATCTACACAGTGGAATACTATGCTGCTGTAAAAATGAAGGAACTTTTACCATTTGCAACAGTGTGGATGGAACTGGAGAGCATTATGCTAAGCAAAATAAGCCAGTCAGAGGAAGATAAATACCACATGATCTCACTCATTTGTGGAATATAATGAACAACATAAACTGATGAACAAAAATAGGTCCAGAGACATAGAAGCATCAAACAAACTGTCCAACCTTAGAGGGAAGGAAGGGGAGGGGATGGTGTAATAGAGCAACCAAAGACTTGTATTCAGGCATAAAGCTTCACCCATGGACACAAACAGTAGTGGGGTGAGGGTATGTGCGGGGGCTGGGGGTGGGAGTGGCTGGGGAGAGGTCAATGGGGGAAAAAGGAGACATATGTAATACTTTAAAAAGTAAAGAATTAAAATAAATGATTAAATAAATTTTTAATAGATCTTAAAAATAGCATTCCAAAATATTGTAAAAACTGCATATCTTTAGATATGAAGTTACTTAATGTAAAAGGATCCCAGTTTGAGGAGTTCTAAAAGAAGTCATCTTCAACCAGTTCATGTAGCGATTTAAGAAAATTTGGAAGTTGACTTTCCTTCAAAAAGGAAAACTTCACCAAGTGTAAGGTGGAAAATATTCACGTTGTACATACTTATTGTGCAATTACTTTATGCATACCTTTGTATTGGAAACTGTGAGCAATATCTCCTTTTCTTCAAAACATGTAAAATTTGGCTTGATTTTCACACACAAAATTGAACTTCAAATGACAAGAAATGAAGAGACTATTCCAAAGCAAAAAGAGAAAAGAATAAACTTGCCACATAAACAAAGGAAAACAAGTGATAGGAAAATTGAACAGGCCAGCACAATTGAAAGTTTGTCAAGGTTGAGGTTAGCTACACCCAAGGAGCTTGGATATAAAGATTAAGGGTCTGCCTTTTATGCCGTAAGAAATAGAGTGCTACTAAAGATCCAACGCTGAGCAGTGATGGACTCAATCTGACTTTTAGGAAGATTGATCAGGCAGTGAGGCTTAGGATGCAGTGAAGTGGAGAGAGCCTGAAGACATGGAAATCAAATGAAAAACTAGTGCATTAGCCCGATGAAGATATAATACGGGACTTAAAAAGGTTAGTGTCCAGAGAATGAAAATAAATGGAATATTTCAGAAGGATTATTTTAAAAAATCAATAACCTCAATCACGGATGAGCTATGAAGGGAAAGAAGAACATTAAAGATGACAATTACTGTATTGAGATGCCATATGACCAAGTCAACTCAGACATGATAATCTCTGATGGAAGTTATTGATAAGAGCATGGCTCATATCTGGACTTACCATGTGGCAGCTACTTTTCTGCAGTTCACATATATTAACTCATTTGATCTTCAAAATAATGCTATGCATTCATATTATTATTATATCATTTTAAGCTAAAGTTTAGTGCAGAAAGAGGTCAAATGAAAAGACTAAAGCCACACAACTAATAAGTGGCATGAGCAGGTTTGAACTCAGGTGATTCAGGGTGTATGCCATTAGACACATGCTACCCCTCTCTGTTTCTCTGGAAAAGAGGAAACTACCATCAGGTATGATACTAACAAAACAACTTTTTCCTAAGATTGCCACAGCATTTGACATTACCCTCTCCTCTAAAATTCTGCTTTAAAACTTAGTCCCCCCAAACCATATCTCGTGAAATAAGGTCAATTAGAAATTATACTTATTCTTATTTTTTTCCCCACTTATAATCTAGTCAATGCCAAAGAGATGAAAAGCTGTCTAATACTATAATTAGAAACAGTGGTCTAGAATTGACAGCATAATTACAGGAAATTAGACATGTCATATTTCATGAGTGGCTTGAAAAGGAGGACTTGTGGAAAGACTTTAATTTTTCCATATTTTATGTCACAATTTTGATTTTTGTTATTTATTGTTTTTCAAAAAATAATTCGAGGTTCAAAATAAGCACCTTGCCAGAACTTACTAGTGAAAAGGAAGTGCTCCTGGCTGCGGAGTACAGTTACAACCCACAGATTATTAGACATGAAGCGATTAAGGACTAATTTTGGAGGGAACTGCTACACCCCTGCAGGTAGCAGAGGGAGCACTGTTTGATGTCATTACAGTGTCATGCAAACGAGATCTTATTTCAATCTAGTTTAACATGCTTGGTCCCTCACAGTTATGGCCTACAGTGCAAAGAGGCAGAACAGAATACTCAAAGATAGATGAAGACCTGAAGTGACGTGCAGAAATAAAGTAGGCAATCAATATTTTATTGAGTATATTAGGAAACCATTTTCTGATCAGAGAGGAAGGGAAAGGGAGAGAGAGAGATAAAAACATCATTGATGAGAGAGAATCATTGATCCGCTGCCTACTTACTGCACACCCTCTACTGGGTATCGAGCCCACATGTGCCCTTGACCAGAATCAAATCCAAGACCCTTCAGTCTGTAGGCTGATGCTCTATCCACTGAGCAAAACCAGCTAGGCCATAATCAACTTTTAAATTTAACATTTCTCTAAATGCATACAATGTTTTATACACACACACACACACACACAGGCACACTACTTTTTAATCCCCATAATTTCACTACAGGTAAATACTATTATTATGACCATTTTACAGATGAGGAACTGAGACAGAAATATTAAGTAACCTTGCAAGATTATATAGCTTGTAAGTAGCCAAGTCAGGATATGAATCCAATTTGACTTCAAAGTAGAAACCCTTAACCTCTATACATAATCATTTATCAGTTCATATTGGCACAAAACAGACTTTTAAAATATGTTCACAGAGCTTTCATACAGTACTTTTTTGAACATTTGCAAGTAAAAAGGCTCAGGAACATCTACTGTCAGTATTAAGGGCTCTTAAATAAGACATCGCAACCCAGAATATTGGGGGACAGTATTTGAAAAACTCAACAAAACTGATTATTAGAACTGAGGCAATGCCACAAAAGGAAACCGAAATGGCCCAGAATCAAGACTGTGCCTGTAATCATACTGATTTAGAATTATAACTAGACTAGAGACACGCTGCACAAAATTCGTGCAGAGGCGGAGTCCCTCAGCCTGGCCTGCACCCTCTCCAATCCAGAACCCCTTGGAGGATGTCCTACTGCCTCTCGCAATCCGGGACTGCTGGCTCCTAACTGTTCACCTGCCTGCCTGCCTGATCACCACTAAATGCTCCCCTACCAGCCAGATCACCCTTAACTGTTTCCCTGTTGGCCTGATTGCCCCTAACCACCTCTGCCTCACACTGCACCCAGGACCCATGATTCCCTCCTTCGGACAGTCACAGGCACCCAGGACCCAGGCTGGCTTTGCCCAGGCCAGCCGCAGCCGCAGGGGACCATAGGTGGGCAGCTTTGCTCAGGCCGCAGGCGCAGGCATTGGCGCCTGGGACTACAGGGTGGGCGGTTTGTCCCTCTCTTGGGCTGCAGGTGCAGGCACAGGTGCAGGTTGCAGGCGCAGCCACTGGCACCCAGGACTGCAAGGCATGTGGCTTGTCCATCTCCCAGGCCGCTGCTTGGCTGGTCCCCATACCTCTCTCATGAGCTCATTTGTGCCTGGCTGGTCCCCACTCCTCACTCCCCAGTGTTGAATGTCTGAGCCATTACAGCATTACAGCATGAGGGCATGATGATCATTTGCATATTAGCTCCTTATTATATAGGATGCTGGTGAGACAGAAATAGAGGTTCCCATTCCTGGATTTGGGGAAGACATTCTCAATTAATCATTTTCAGTATTTCTAAATTCCTGAGTTAAAGAATCCTTATAGAGACCAAAAGTATTTAAGTATCTCTAACAGAAATCTGCATTAACATAACATAAATTGTCTGTCTTGGTCTACTAAAGAATCCTATATAACAGTGATGGCGAACCTATGACACATTTCTTCGGTTGATTTTTCTTTGTTAAACGGCATTTAAATATATAAAATAAACATCAAAAATATAAATCTTTGTTTTACTATGGTTGCAAATATCAAAAAATTTCTATATGTGACACAGCACCACAGTTAAGTTAGGGTTTTTCAAAATGCTGACACACCGAGCTCAAAAGGTTCGCCATCACTGGTCTAGCTCTTAACATTTTCAACAGGAAATTTACCATATGAGGGATTGGTAGTCATTTATGTCTTTGGGATGCAACCTGGAATTTGTCTTTAGAGCCGTTTTCCTTTGTACAAAACAGAACTATTTGGGGAGTCCTAAATGTTGTGGAGATGCTTCATGGGAAGTTACATTAAAGCTAGGTAATGCTTTACAATGCTAAGCTACAAGAGTAAGAGAAACAATATTCAGTTTTTGGTGTATATATTTTGCCCTTTTCCTGAGACCAAAGTATTAATTGGACAGGTAGAACTGATCCTCTGTCTATTTCACAATGGAGAATGGACTTAGAGAAGGAACTTGACCACATGCAGCAACCAGTACTTGGTATTTGGTACCCTCCCCGTGATGTTATTTAATACTTAACAGGCCAGCCCTAACCGGTTTGGCTCAGTGGATAGAGTGTCGGCCTGTGGACTGAAAGGTCGCAGGTTCGATTCCGGTCAAGGGCATGTAGCTTGGTTGGGGCACATCCCCAGTGCGGGGTGTGTAGGAGGCAACTTATTGATGTTCTCTCATTGATGTTTCTAGCTCTCTATCCCTCTCCCTTATTCTCTGTTAAAAATCAGTAAAATATATTTTCTTTAAAAAAAAACTTAACAGGCCAGACTGTTGGAAATGGACCCTTGGCTATTATGATTGTCTTGTCCAGCCATGAGCCTGGGATTTCACTCTGAAGAGAGTGGATGGTTTCACTATCTATTGTGTAAAAACATATTTAATCATGAGACAAGACCTTAAGCAATAGGTGGCATGAAAAACTTCTATTTTCTCTTGAATTGGGAGGGCAGGGGCACAGAGGCTGATGGGGCCTGGATGGTTCAGATATCTCAACTGTCCAGGTTTTGAATAATCTCATTGGAGTGGGGCAAGTGGGTGAGCTTCTGCCATCTGGAAAACTACTAAGGTGAAGTGGGGAGTCAGCTTCTGATTTTGGAGTCTGAGAACTCTAAGATTAATAAACAGGTAAGTAACAGCTTATATCTTTACTTGTATCATTTAGTAATATCTTTTAAAAGTACCATCCTGGTTTTGCTTGTGCTCTGGGGAATAAGAAAAACAGGTTTCCCTACCAGGGACCATGTCGGCAGTGCCAGCGATACTCACCATGCAGAGAGAACTTTGGTGACCTCCAAAGAAGTGGCAATAGAGGCAGAGAGGCAAAGCAGGGCCCAGAACGAGGGGGCTGAAGCACTGAGGGAACTCAGGAGTGTCGTAAACCTGAATAAAATCACAAAAATAATGAGGAGACTACTAGATGGATGCAAATTCTGTCAATTACTCTGGTGCTTGTACTGAGAGAATTCAACATAAAAATAAAATGTAATTTTTCATTACAGATTTGTGAGGCCAGTTTATCCTGATGATGGTGATGGTGGTGAGGGTGGCAGTGTTAAAACATTCCAGATTTCACTAATGTACAAGCTCACATTTCCCTTTAATTTCCAAATCATAGCAGCTTAATCTTTGATCAGATTTCCAGTCTTCTACTAGATTCCAATCCCTAATTGTTCTTGAGGGTACGTTCCTTAAATTCAGTCTGTTTTATATGAACCATCTTGGTCAGTTGCAAGGTTTGTGACCACCACCACCCTCTTCCACACGCCTTCTCCTATTTTTTGAGGTTGGGGAACCACAAACAATGCTACTTTCCCAATATCACATCGTCCCTTACACTGGCACTAGTCCTTCTTTCATTCTCCAGAGTGGCAGATGACCAGGCTACAGTACATGTAAGAATTTCCAGAGGCTTGGTAAGAACACAAAGGCATTACAAAGCTGGGGACTTAAACTTAAACCTAACTGTGGCATCCTCAGATCCTCAGCCTTAAAACTCTCCCTAGGCCCTGGCCAGGTAGCCCAGTTGGTTACAGTGTCATCCCAATATACCAAGGTTGTGGGTTTGCTCTCTGGTCAGGACACATATAAGAATCAACCAATAAATGCATAAATAAGTGGAACAACAAATCAATGTTTCTCTCTCTCTCCCTTCCCCTCCCCCTCCTCTCTCTCTCTCTCTCTCTCTCCCTCTCTTTCTCTCTCATCAATAAGTAAAAATTAAAACTCCCCTTGGGCATTTCTATTTCAGTGGCATTACCCTTATGCCATGGTGCCATCCTCAGGGCAAATGCACGGAAGTATGTCTCCCCCTTCTCTCCCTCAGGATCCAAGTCCCAACTATTTGAGTCCTGGATAAGGAAAAAAATCTACCTCCTTACACCAGTCTGAGGTTTATCACTCATGCTCCCATTGCTACCCCAGGATTAACTTCTTCCCTAAATGTTTGACAATATGAATGCATATTTTTCCCTATCCTTAAACTATAAAGATTGGCTTAGCCTAAAGTTATTAGAATTCACCGGAAATTAACATTCTGATATTATTTCTCTAGCCAGGACAATTGATTCTTAAATACTGTCTCAAAGAGTTATTTGACAGTCAGAATAAGCTGTAGGGCAGTGATGGCAAACCTATGACACACATGTCAGAGGTGACAAGCGAACTCATTTTTTTGGTTGATTTTTCTTTGTTAAATGGCACTTAAATATATAAAATAAATATCAAAAATATAAATCTTTGTTTTACTATGGTTGCAAATATCAAAAAAATTTCTATATGTGACACGGCACCAGAGTTAAGGTAGGGTTTTTCAAAATGCTGACACACCGAGCTTAAAAGGTTCGCCATCACTGCTGTGGGGTCTCAAATTGTGCCCTTTAAGGTTGAATTACATGATGTGAATACCAGTATATGTCCCCAGAATCTGGCAGCCATCTTTAGAACCCACCTCTCCATCTGCGAGATGGATTTAATTATTATACCTATAGATGCAGACAAGTTAGAGAGCATGGTCAAAGCCAACGTTAGTAAATGAGGACTCCAGGATTCACGCCCAGATAGAACAATGTTAGGACCTTCTCTCTCAACCAGTATTCTGAAGCTGCTTTAGAAAAGAGTTTCCCCAGATGATTTTGTCTCTACACCCATTTTAATAAGAGGCATTTTCCTCCAAAGAAATGACCCATAGAGGTTAAACTCTCCCCACAAAGATGAACTTTTATTTTGTTATTGTAGAGTAGTAACCATGTCTATATTTTTGAAATGTGATTTTTTGCTCTACCTTTGACCATAGAGTGATTTTCCCCAAGACAAAGAAGCTATCTGCCTTATACCCGAATGCAATTTGCCCACACTAGAGAACAGAAGAACTGTTCGTGATTTTAAAGTGGGAGTCCTGCTGACAAATGATAATATCTACCATTTATCAGATAGGAACTATTATGCTTATCTCTAAATATGTGTGTTGTGTATGTACGTGTGTGTGTATTTTGAAAAAACTTGACAAGGGCTTTACCATTATCCCCATCCTACTCTTGAAACTATGGAAACATAAAGGCTAAAGAGGATCTCAGAACTCAGGGGAGGTAGAAAAAAAACTTCATTCCTCGTCTAGTGTTCTTCCCCCAATTCCAAAAGCCTCTGAGCCATGCAGAATTCTTTAGTTTCTTACATTCATTAAAAGTCTCAGGTGTGACTCTAATTATGACAGGCACACTTTATGAGGTATACTGAGATTTAGGCCCATTTTCAGAACTCATTCGGCTGGAACCTTAGGGATGTACAGTGAACCACTCGCTATATAGAATGTTGGAATAAATGATATCCCATTTTTTATGTCGATCATTCTCTAATGAGACAAGTGTTAGCTTCTCTTCAGGAAAACCCTACACTGTCAGGACAGATAAAAGAAGTACAACAGCATTGGGCTTTCAGTTAGATTTCCTCAGCGCCCGCATTCAGACTTGCCAAATCACATCTTCACATATAGGAATTAGAGAAAGTGTCAGCCGCTCGTCTATTGCACAGGCATGCTACAGGACTTAATGAGATAAAATGCAAAAGCACACTGACACATGAAGTGCTGTATAAGTACAAGTTTCACTTTTATGGAAATGGCACTATAAGAGAAACAAAATGCAAATTACAAAATATAACACACTGTCATTCTACATCATTCCTTCTAAAAATAGGATATAGCTATTATTCAACACTTGAATCTGAGGTATTCCTGGGAGAACAAAAAAAAGTATTCTTAAAGTTAGAATTTAATGTATGTGACTGTTCTATTGACTTCCATTATTTATTTTAAAAATTATTTTATGTGAAAATTATGTAAGCACACACATATAAAAACAGTTACTTAATAATGATTTTATAAATGAGGCTCAAAAATAAATACACAAATTTTAACAGTGATTATCTTTGAAAAGTGGAATTATAAATTTGAGAGTAATGGTCTCATAACATCCAAATTTTTGTCAATAGCATACATTGTGAAATCATAAGAAAATGCATTTTGTAATCATACTCCTTTGCCATAGGAAAACTCCTGGAGTATTAGATATAAAAATATGGTTGGAAAATTAATGGCAGAAAAATAATAATGTAAATGGGATCAATAAGTAGAACAATTATTAGTAACAAAGTATACAATTTAATTACTTTAAAATAATTATTTCTTGCAATATGTCTATGATAGGTTAGTGAGGGTCTCAGGTCCCTGTTATTCTCAGACACCTGGGCTCAATCATCTGAAACATGACTTCATACCAGGACAGAGGAAAAGGGGAGCAGTGGACAGTCTCATGAGATGTGGCATATGTCCCTTCTTACTTTCACTAGCCAAAGCAAATCACATGGTGAATTGGCACTTAGGTCTAATACACAGTTCTTATTCAGTGAATATTGGTGAAAAGAGGTAGAATTGTCCTTGCCAAAGACTTGTAGCCCAGACCTATTACTTATACCCTTCACAAAAAGTGGAATGTAATTCTCAAATTTGAGATCTGAGGCCAACTGACTTTAGAAGCCAATAGTGAAATTACTAGTATCCTTCTTTTATTCCTTCCTTCCAATCAATCAGCATAGATTGATACCTTTTATGTATGGTTCTAGGAATACAAAGATGAAATGACCTAGTCCCTTCCCTGATGATATTTTATGCTAGAAGAAATAGAAAACATCATCTCTCTGGGCAAAAAACAAACAAACATATCTGCTTCAAAATAAACTAGAAATTGAAATCTTATTTTAAAACCATAAGGCCTAGTTTTATTCTCTTTGAAAAATTATAAATCCTCTCCCTATCCACCAAAAATATATATCCTATCTAATAAAAAAGTAATATGCAAATTGACCATCACTTTGACACACAAGGTGACCACCCCCATGTGGACACAAGATGGCCAGCAGGGGAGGGCAGTTGTGGGCAATCAAGCTAGCAGGGGAGGGCAGTTGGGAGGGACCAGGCCTGCAAGGGAGGGCAGTTGGGGGTGAACAGGCTGACAGAGGAGGGCAGTTGGGGGCAACCAGGTCTGCAGGGGAGGACAGTTAGGGGTGATCAGGCTGGCAAGGGAGGGAAGTTAGGGGTGACCAGGCCTGCAGGGAGGGCAGTTAAGGGCAATCAGTCTGGCAGCGGAGCAGTTACGCACCAATCAGGCTGCCAGGCAGAAGTGGTTAGGGGCAATCAGGCAGGCAGGCAGGCTAGAAGTTGGGAGCCAGCAGTCCTGGATTGTGAGAGGGATGTCCAACTGCCCATTTAGGCCCGATCCTGGGATCAGGCCTAAACTGGCAGTTGGACATCCCCTGAGGGGTTCCAGATTAGAGACAGTGCAGGCTGGGCTGAGGGACACACACACACCCCTGCACGAATTTCATGCACTGGGCCTCTAGTATATATATAAAATAATTAACATCATCTTCTAATTAATAGAAACTATAGAATACCTTAAAGTAATTTAAGTATTAATAAGAATTATCACTACCATAGGTAGTGACTAAGTAACAAGCATATGAAAAGTTTGGAGGTAAAATTGATAGAGTACACTAAAAGCTGGCCTGGTATTTATTGCTTATACTTCCTACTTCCAAGGAAATTACAATTATAATGAGGACAACAAAAAATGTGTAGACATCACGAACCTATGTTTGTTTCTACTGCCCCGAAAATGTGCTTGTACTAAAGTAGATTAGCCCAAGAATCACTCAGTTATTTCTTCAAAACCAAAGATGACTTAGATAATAAGTGCAAATTCATTGCAAGATATTTACAAGTTGGTCTCTCAATATTGTTCACTACAAATTATGAGCTGAAATTTGTGCATTGAATTGCTGCACAGCAAAATTAGTGTCCTTGAACTATAATTCTCTTAGCCTTTCTTACCCCTATGATGGATGCAAACTGCACTGATAAAATAGGAATCAATCATTTATTTTCACTGTTTTAATCTCAAATAGGCTAATAAAGATTGCTTACTATGTCGTATGGCCTACCACTTTCACCACACTGGGCATATCCTTAGGCAGAGAGAACATCTCATATGTTTAGATAAGGGTACTTGGATTTGTGTTTTCTGTGTGATAACCACACTCTTAACAGCTTCTCTCTATGGTCTTGTGTAGTGTTAACTAGATTTATCTCTTGGTAACTAAACAGAGTAGTTTTAAATTTTATAACTCTGACTCTCACAGCCAAAACCTCTTGCAGTTAACACCCAGAAATTATCCTGTAAGTATCAGGAGAATTAAAAACAGCAATAACCACAAATATCCCGCTAGGTAGACTATATATCCTCGGAATGCTTAAATTACAAGGGATTTTGCCTAAACATAGAAATAGGCCAAGCAAACACCAACAATAGGCAAATATCTCTCACAAAAAAATTGCCAAAATACCATTTACATTGGGAGTCAAGTTTTCTTCACAATAAAATATTGTTCTATTGTAGGAAAAAAAAAACTCCTTAAGAAACCATTACAGCAAAGGTTCTTAATAAATTCAGCGGTCCTTATTGTAGTGAGTTTGAGGACTATGTGCTGTGTATGTTTTCCTTGTTTCATTTATAAACTCAAAAGGAGGTTAAAGAAATTTAAGTAGATAACATCATTTGAAATTGGAATACAAAATTTAAGGGTAAAAACCAGTAACATTCTTCTTTGAAAATCAGCAGCCTCAATAATGTTCCATTTCTATCATGTGAACTCTAATTGTTTTTTCTCCATTGCACCAGAGCAACATTTATTATTTTTAACTCATTTATTTCAATTACAAGTGGTATTATCTGATCCAGACACCGAGGAAAGGGTAAGAAGAAGTCATTGCTTGACTTTTATTGCTATTGGTATTTTTTAAATTTCTTTCTTAAATGAACCATGTATGTTCTCATAAATGAGGCGACATGGCAAGCTCAGAGGCCAAAAATGTATTTTTCCGAAATGGAAACCCAAAGTGCCCCAAATAATTTAATCATAGAGTCTTCTGAATCATGAGATGACAATGAAGTTTAACATTAAAATTAAGCAATGAGAGAAGGACATCAGTGCAGGAAAATATGGGTTGGTTTGTTTTGTACAGCACCAATTCAGTATAAAACTACCTGAAAAAGATCAAAGCTGACCACTTAGTGTCATTCTGTTCTACAGCCATTGCTTCATACCGTGGGTGAGGTTCCATAATTCTAACCTGCAGACCAGACTAAGGGATTGAACAAAGGAGTTATATCTACATTTGTCATGTTTTATAAAACTTACTCTAACTTTATGTTTAGTTTTCAATGGGCTAAATGTCATTCATATTGAAGGAAATGTTTTAGGACTCCATATACATTAAGAAAGGTCAACCATTTTCCTTAAAAGTAAAACTATAACAATTATACTTGGAAAAAGATTATTTTCCTTTCCTGGTCTGAATTAATGTCATACAGCTACAGAGTAGCAAGGTACAAAATTAGTTCTTTTATTACCAATAATAAAGTTATAATAGTCACCATTTATTGAACACTTAACGTAAGCCAGGCTTGTCCTTAATAC
Organism: Myotis davidii; assembly: GCF_000327345.1. Lineage (NCBI taxonomy): Eukaryota > Metazoa > Chordata > Mammalia > Chiroptera > Vespertilionidae > Myotis > Myotis davidii. The sequence continues at coordinate 224,850 of NW_006293550.1, forward strand.
TTGTGTTACCTCATTTAAGACTTTTGATAATGATATAAAACATTATTATTAGTATCATTCCCATAACTATAAATATTTTATGAAGTATAATTTATACTCAATAAACTCTATATTTAAAGCATACAATTTAATAAATTTTAAGATATGTATAAACCTGGGAAACCATTACCAGAATCAAGATAATAGACATATCCATCATCCCCAAAAGGCTCTTAGTGCACATTTGTATCCATTCCTCCCTTCCTATTTTGCTCCTTCCCTCCCATCAGACAACCACTGACCAGCTTTCTGTCACTACAAATTATGATATGAATGGGCTAGAATTCTCATACACTGCTGGTGGGAATGTAAAATGGCAAACACACTTTGGAAAACAGTTTGGCGATTTCTCAAAAATTATACATACACTTATGATATGACCTAGAGACATTCCAGTGCTGTGTATTTATCCAAGATACACAAAAGCTTATGTCCCTAGAAAGGTTTGCATGTGAATATTCATAGACCTTTCATATGATATAACATAAGTTTCAAAGAGATCCTTCTGAATGCTATTTTTGGACAAAACTCTAGAAAATTAAGAAGCAGATGTAGCAAGACCATTCAGGAAGTTATTATAAAAATATGGATTAGGATGATGGTGGTTTCACCAGTATGGTGTGAGGATAAAGTAGTGAGAGGTGGGAAAATTCTACATCATTTTTTTTAAGAAAGTCCTTAGTGTACTGCCTGATATGTTATGGTGTGTCAAGGAAATATCCTAGGTCTTTAGCCTAAGTGATTGGAAAATGGAATTGCTGTTAACTGAAATCAATAAAGCATGAGAAAAAAAAAAACAGAAAGGAAGAGGGTAAGATCGGAAGTTGGTTTGGGATATAATTTTCAGACACCTGATAGATGTGCAGAGGGAGATGTCAAGAAGGTTGTTGGAGCCCTGGCCACAGTGGCTCAACTCAGTTGGCTGGCCATTGTCCCATGGTGCACCAAAATGTTGCAGGTTCCATTCCTGATCAGGGCACATACCCATGTTTTGGGCTCCAATGCCCGTAGGAATTGTGCAGGAAGCAGTAAATCAAAGTTTGCTCTCACATAGATATTTTCCTCTCTCCCTTGCCTTTCCTCTGTCTCTAAAAAAGTGATTTTAAAAAATATTTTTAAAATATTTAAAAGAAGGCTCTTGGAAATAGAAGTCAAGAACTGAACTGAGAGGCCAGGGCTGGAGGTAAAAATTTGGAAATTATTAGTAAATAGATGATATCTAAATATGGAAGTGAGTACAGAAATAGAAGAGATGTAGTCCAAACTCTGAGTCCTAGAACTATGCATGGATAACAAGTGTAAGGGATGAGTAAGAATAAGCCAAGCAGATTAAGAAAGAATAGCTGGGTGTAAAGGACAAATGCCAGGAGCTGTGATATCCTGGGCACCACTTGTTTAAAAGTATTTAAGGAGTAGGAAATAATACACCATCTCAAATGCTGCTTGTAGGTTTACTATTACCAGGAGCGGGAATTGGACATTCAATTTAGCAACACAACCAATACAGGCTTTAATAAGAACAATGTCACCGGAGTGATGGGCATTAACTACTGATTAGGGCAGGTCCAGTAGAAAATGGGGAGAATGGAGTTGGAAACAGGGAGTATGAGTGAACCTTTCCATATTTTCTGTGAAGTAGATTCACAGAAAATTATCAAGATAGTACAGAGAGGTCCTATCCTCTTTACCTACTTTTGACGAATGCTTACATCTTACATAACTATTGTACATATCAAAATCAGAAAATTCATCTTGGTTTAACATGTGTGCATAGCTCTAAGTCATTCTGTACATAGTGTGGATTCATGTAACCTCCACCACAATTAAAACACAGAATTATTCCAGCAGCACAGAGAACTGTCTTGCACTACATTTTTATCAACATGATTCCTGTCCTCTCTGCTACCTTCCCAGACCACTGGCAGCCTCTAATTTGCTCTCCATCTCTATAATTTTGTCTTTTATAGAATGTTATATAAAAGGAATCAAGCACTGTGTGACCATTTCATATTTTTTTTTCACTCACCATAATACCTCTGTGCTCTACCCAAGTTGCTGAGTGTGTCAATAATGTGTTCCATTTTATTTCTTAGTAGTATCATGTGATGTGTACATACCACAGTTTGTTAACCATTCACTCATTAAGAGACATTTCAGGATGTTTGAATGTTGAAGAAATAATCCAATAAAAGAGGAGGAACTAGATGATGCAGAAGAGTGTGCTTATAGATAGAGCTCAAGTGGAGGAATTGACCTCTGGACCATGGCCATCCATCCATCATAAACCTGCTAAGTCAGAGCCAGTAGGCAAAAAGTGCAAGAAAGTGGATGTGGAGGGTAGAGCTGTGGGAGCTCTTTCTGACTTACTTTACTTTCTAAATAAATAAGCAAGGACATCAATTGCGAGTAAAAGTGGTAGAAGAGTTTTTGCAGGTGTGAAGGGAGAAGAAAATGCATTCACGCACCTAGGAGAATGGAAAGTGAACAGATCAGAGATATGTAGGGTGTGATGCTGCAGCAGGAAGGCCCACAAAGATAACAGCCATGGGTTAAAGACAGAGCCACCAGCATGGCTGTAGGTTCTTCTCCAGCCTTGTTCGGCTGCGCGGCATAGGTGCAGAGAACGCAGGGAGAATGATGAGTTTCAGTAGGCAGAGGAGAAATCAGAAAAACAAGAGAGAAAAAACTTAGGGTCTGGGAAAGCAGTGCTTATTTTTGGTTTCAGAAATCTGAAGCACATTGTTTGTACCCAGTAAGAAATCTGTAAATGCAAGCAGCATAAAAGATGGTGAGGAGATGCCTTGGATTATAAACAGAAAGCCAATCCTATTTATCTTCACTGTTAACCGGTACCTTGAAAATCCCATTGAAAGTGGCACAGATAGAAGCGCAGTAGTGATTCCCTTGTCTGTTAAGGTGCTGACCTTTAGCACTTAATGGTGCCCTTTCTCTGAGGGTTGGGACTGTCCTTAGTCAGCTCCCTCAATCACCAGCACATCAGTTTCTCCAGCCATTTGAATATCTGTAGACCTTTGTCTCTCTGATGTAAAACATGTGTAACTTACCCTACTCAGACTTTCTGATAAACCATTGCTACTTTCCATCTGTCAGATCTGAACATCACGTCAGGGACAGAGAAGTGTGATGAAGGGCTTCTGTGGGAATTTTCATTTTCCTGACTGTCACACTTGGCTGCAGTATTAAAACAAAGAAGCTTTGCAACTCCTCCCACACAATGAATTGGATGCAGAATCTCCCAGTGGCATTTCTGGATCATGTCTCTTGGGGCTGGAGACAACAGCACATAAAACAGCGCAGCTCTGTGTGGTGTGTCTGAAGCAACCGGTGTGTCTGTGACTGCACAAAGCAGGCTGCCACTTGTCTGAATACAAATACGACATTTCTAGAAGCTCTGAGGAAAAACAAAAATGATTCCTCTGAGTTCAGAGAAATTTCCTCATCATGTTGGTTATAGCTCTTCCAGCCTAATGCATCTTCCAGTATCAGTGGTCAGCACTGTTTCATGGGCACCTCTGCTTTTTAATAGGCTGGCAGCTAGGCAGCTTTCTAATTAATGTCATGCTATCTGATGTCTAATTAATTTCTGGTGTTCAGTTTGGTTATCCGTAGCAAGGACCCACAGTCTCTTAGGAAACAGAAAAACACTTCTGTAATTTGTTCAACTGGCTTGATCTGTTTTAGTATACTCAAGTCTTACATTTATTCTCTCTTTCTCTTCCTCTCCGCCTACCCTCCTTCCCTCCAATCCAATATCCGCACATGTGTCAGAAAAACAAACAAGGGGCCACAGTGCTTATGTGGGTCACAGCACTTGGTTACGCAGGCACAGAGAACAACGAATATTTTTCATTCTGTCACTAGCGGAGGTCAGCAGAGTGACAGAATCAAATCTGCAGGCTTTCCATTAGGTAGAGGCTCTGCTAATTACCTTAATTTTCCAAGTTCCTCCAAGTCAGTGCCCAGTTTAAAACATGACTTAAAAGGCTGTTTCTCCACCTATTGGCATGTTTACTCTCACTTTAAACAACAAAGGCTGAAAATATGACCTTCCATTGACCCGGCTGCTTCATTTAAAACTGACTGAGCACAGCCACCTTGCGGGGCTGCAAGGTCAAGAACAGATCAGCTCGCCAAGCAGCTCAGCCTGAGAGGGAAACATTACAACAGACAGCGCTTCACAAAGCTCTGTTCTCAGCATCTAATTTGGTTATGTGGGCATGGAAATGCTTGCCCAGGGCTCACTGGGAATTAGAGGGACTGGGAAAGGGGTGGGTGGGTGATTGGGAGGCACAGGCTGGTACAAGCTGCTCCCTGGAGATGGTCCTGTGGCCACGAGTCAACATGGCCCCACAGGCACTGCACATGGAAAGAATGTTTTCTCACGTGTCTCCAGCACTGCACCCACTGCTCTTTGGCATCTGTGTGTTCCTTTTCAGTGCCCCTGCCACCCTCCTAGACCACCTCATCTCTCCACATACTTTTCTCATTCCCATCCATAACTAGTGCCTGCATTTTCCAACTGTCCTCTCAATTCCTTCAACTTGCCAAACTTCACATTAGCATTTCTGTATAAATTGATCCTTTTGCCTTCATCTGACTGGCTCCTTCTCACCAGTTGAGTCTCATCATAAACATAACCCTTCTCAGGCAGTTCTTCCCAATTGCGGACACCAAATTAGGCCCCCTGCCATCACTATGGTTCATCAATCCCTGGCCTGGCTATAAAGTGACATCTTCTATTTATTTGTTCACAAACATGTAAAAAAGAAGTCTATTTTATTCACTATCTGTATCACCTAGGCTTGCTTCTGTCCCAGTATAAGTATTGCCCTTTAGAAATAACACCTTATTTTAATACAGTTATTTTAATTAAGTGCCTATTATGTAAAAAAAAAAAAAGCACAAAACTATTTTTAAGTGGTTTCCATTTCCCAGTAACCTGAACCACCCACGTCTCCCCAGCACTGTACCATGAAATATACTTTCTCAACACAGCAAGGAGAAGTACATCATATTATACTCATTTTACAGAGAAGAAAATTAAGTGTACAATAGTCACATGATTTTCCCAAGATATTTAGAAACACTAATGCCCAAGTAAGAAGTTATGTAAGCATTTCAAGCATGATAACAGGCCAATAGGATCTCATCATAGATTATGAAATACAAGCTATATAATCTATGCTGTATGCCTGAAACTATAATATTGAATGTCAAATGTAATTAAAAACTTTTTAAAAAACTATATAGGACTATTTTTAAAAGCACTCTGTCAGCAGTTTGATTCTTTAGCATAGCAATATTTCATCATCCCTAAGTCAAGTTTAGGAAATACATAATTATGAAAAAGAGAATCAGTGGTTAGAGTTATCCCTTTAAGTAGCTATGGGCCACAGCAGACCCAACTCACATCTCTGGGGATGTGAAGCATGTGATCAAGAGAATTTTGGAAAGAATACAAAATACTAATGTAATAAAGGATGTGGACCCTGACTGTATACCCTACATACTATGTACTATAATGTTGTGGTTAAGATTAAGAACTCTAGAATAAGACAGACTTGAGTTTTAATCTGTGCTCTGCTATTTTTTATTTTTGCTCTATTATTTGCTGTCATTAATTTTGACTCATTTTCTTGTATTTCAAATGAATACAACAGCACCAACTCCCAATATTGCTGTGAAAGTTATGTATTTAAATTGATTAACACAATGTCCAACACATAATAAGTGGTTATTATATGGTCATTTTTATTATGATGATTATTATTAACATTATTTGATGATTAGCTTGAGTTGCCACTGTAAGAACAGAAATTTTAGCTGCTATCTCTGAAAATTTATATTCTAGATCCTTGTGTCAGTGGGAGGGGAGGAGAGTCCTTGGTCTATGGAGCAGCAGCACTCTCCCCTCTACAAGAAATAGTCTGTAATAGTACCTTTGCCACTCTACTTATTCACCAGATTGAAAAAAATCTTCATTCTAAAAAAAAAAATGCTATTTGAAGTGTATGATTGATCTTTCTCATTTACATAAATTTAGTGGAATTTATAAGTGTATGGTCATCAAAAAAATCTTATAATTTTATTTTTGTTTGTTTGAGGTTGTTTTAAATATGTGCTAAGTACGTCCTTAAATTCTGCAATAAAGTTCTAATTTTATTCTATGCCACCTAACAATTCATTTGTTTGGGGATAGCATTTGCTATCATCCTAATTATCACTTTGAAACATTCTTGACAATTATGTGCAGAACAATTTGCTCAACCACACCTTGTTTAGGCTACATTCAGATTTGCTCTGCTGGCTGTATAACTAAGTCACTGCAATTGTACCTAAAACAAGTTTGCAATTACCTCCACAGGCCTTTTCTGAATCACTTCCTGTGGGGTGGAAACATTAATCTGGGTGCTTAACTACTGCTTGGGTATTAATTGACACTCTGATAACATATGTTACAGAACATTGCATGGCACAATTTAATACAAAAATAAATTCAATAACTAGCTCCTATGGCTTATGTTTCGATAAAAAATTATGCCAATGATTGAAACTATCATTTTAACAATATTTACTGTATTAAAAATAAGCCTATACGAAGTCATGAAATTTAGAGCTTTGCTATTAGCCTTAAGAATTTTCTCCATTATGTAAGAAAACTGTAAATAATAGTTTTACTATTGAAATGACTCTGCAAAAGTGTAATTTTATTATTTTTAAAGAGCTTTTGCTGTGGATGGAATGTTTAAAATCAGTGCTTGGACATTTTTACACTAAGTATAGCTTTTATGCAAGATAAGTATTCATAATTTTATGAAATATTCTTTACTACAAAAAAGCTTATATTTCTTAGATATTTGGGGTTCATAAAAGTAATTTTAAAAATTTGTTATTTTAACCATATGAAAGATAGTATGATTACCTAAGTAAAGATAAAGGAAATTGAAAAATGTTAATGCAGGAATCAAATTTTCCCAAAATGACTACTAAAGCTAATACCATTCTGGCTTTGTGATTCATTTATTCATTTGTTCATCATTCATTTAGTCATTGAATCTTTATTGATCATATTATGTGCTAGGCACTCTTTTGTGGAAAATAAACATAAAATAAAAATTAATGCCATCAGAGAGTTTCCATTCTAGTTGGTCATGGAAATTGGTCAATAAACAAAATAGACATCAAAACTATACGTAAACTACAGAACAGCTATCTTTCAGAACCTTCTGAAATCTAGCTGAATGGAAGTCCTACAACTAAAGATATAAAGAAGAAGCTACATCGAGACTGGTAGGAGATGTGGAGATGGGAACAGGCTTGTCCCACACCCACATATAATGGATAAAACTCAGAGGGATATCTCAACTGCAAAAGTCCCCCCTCAGGAGCAAGGGGTCCCACCCACACCAGGCCCCCATTACAGGGTTCCAGTATCAGGAAGAGAAGTCCCCATTGATTCTGGCTATAAAAATCTGCAGGGAGTGTGGCTGAGTGAGATGGAGGGTTGCCGATGATTTAGATAGTTCCTCTGGAAACTGGACCTTCACACAGACTTACTCAGACTCACTCCCTCTAAGCTCCAGCAGCTTGAAAGGAACCAGGGACATATGGGGAGAAACTGAAGTGTCTGGCATCAGGAAGAAAACTGAAGGGCAGCTTTCTCCTAGCCAGAAGTGCTGGCAGAGGCCACTGTTCCTTTCCTGAGCCTTTCCCCTACAGAGCTGGCAGGTGAGTGCCATATCTGAATCACCATAAACCTGGTTAACACTGTTCATCCTGCCCTGGTGATTTCCTGATACCCTGCCCCACCAACTTTCAGACCTACCCAGGGAGTTTCCAGTGGCTTTTCCAGATGAATGGCTTATCTTGGCTCATGCTTCAGACTTTCCTAAAATCTCTCAAACAAGCAGCATCTGTCCTGAGTATACCCTGTATCTCTGGCTAAATAGCCCAAAGTCCAGCACTACTGGCAGCAGGCCTTGGTTTGCAGCTTGGTCTCTCCTGGGCACCTCCAAGCCCAACACAAGTAGCAGCTATCTGCAGATAGCTTTTTAGGTCATACTGGGTGGCCCCAAGCAGAACACAGGCTGCAGCTGACCTTGACCTGCATTTCCTGGGAAGTCCCAGAGCCATCACACTTGGTGGACAGCTTCAGACCATATTGACATACCATCCGAACACCGCCACAAGTGACACACTCAAGGGACAAACTAAGCAGACACCAGAGCCCTGCTAAAGTATGTCCTGCTTCATGGAGTGGGCTCCTGCATAGCTAATTTTCCACAGTGGTCACAACCAGTCTTTGCAACCGATTGGCTTAGGGGTAAATCCCTCCCATTGATGTGCCAACAGCCAGTGGACCCTACAGGACACCTACTACATTAGACCTTTCTACAAAGCCCAGGAGACATAGTAGCTCTACCTACTACATAGATTCAAACACAGGGAGGCTGCCAAAAAGAGGAGACAAAAAAATATATCCTAAATCAAAGAACAGAACAAAACTTCATTGAAAGAACTAAAAAAAATAGAGACAACCAACCTACTAGATGCAGAGTTCAAAGCACTGGTTATAAGGATTATCAATGAAGTTCTTCAAACAGCATAAAATAAAAACATGGAAACCATAAAAAAGAACCAGTCAGAAATGAGGGACACACTGACTGAAATGAAGAATCATTTACAGGGAATCAATAGTAGAGTCAATGAAGCTGAGAATCACATCCAGGATTTGAAATATAAGGAAGCAAAAAATACCCATTCAGAACAGAAAAAAAAAAAAAAAAGAATCCAAACAAATGAAAATAATGTAAGGAGCCTCTGGGATGACTTTAAGTATACCAATATTCATATCATGGGGATGCTGGAAGAAGAAAAGAGAGAGAGCAAAAAATTGAAAACCTGTTTGAAAAAAAAAAAACACCTTCCATAAACTGGTGAAGGAAATATATATACAACTCCAGGAAGTACAGAGCATCCTAAATAAGATGAACCCAAAGAGGCCCACACCAAGACACATCATGATTAAAATTTGAAAGATTAAAGACAGAGAGAATCTTAAAAGCAGCAAGAGAAAAGCATTTAATTACCTACAAAAGAGTTTCCATAAGGCTGTCAGCTGAGTTTTCAACAGAAACTTTGTAGGCCAGAAGGGATTGGCAAGAAATAGTCAAAGTGATGAATAGCAAGGACCTACAACCAAGATTACTCGACCCTGCAAAGCTATCATTTAGAATTGAAAGACAGATAAAGAGCCTCCCACCCAAGAAAAAGCTAAAGGAGTTCATCACCATTAATAAGTACAAATTGGTCATTACATAATAATCACAGGGATGTAAAGTACAGCATAGGGAATATAGTCAATATTATTCTAATAACTATGTATAGTGTCCAATGGGTACAATATTTATTGGAATTATCACTTTGTAAGTTATATAATGTCTAATCACTGGAGTGTACACCTGAAACTAATGTAATATTATATGTCAACTGTCATTGAAAAGTTTAAAAAATACTTAAAGATAAAATTAAATAAATAAGCAAAATATATAGAATTTCAGATGGTGATAACGCCAATGAAATAAATTAAGCAAGTAGGGGGAATAGAACATGCTAAGGATGGATTTGAAATTTTAAAAAGGAAGGTCAGGGTAGGTGTTACTGAGAAGGTGACATTTAAACAAAGACCTAAAAAAATGTATGGGGCAAATCTTGCAGAAATATTGAAGGAAAGGGAGTTCTAGGAGAATATTAAGAATAAAGGCTCAGAAGTGAGAGGGCAGCTGGCACTAGGAAGAAAATCAAGAATGACAATGTGGCTGGCATACCATTACAGAAGAGAAGAGGAAGAGAAATGGAGACAGCTAGGCTAGAGACATCAGCTCTAGTAAAGGCCAAAGGCCCTAAAAACCATTATAAGAATATTTTTTTATTAAACTGAGTTAAATAGGGTGTTACCAAATCTTTATTGTATTTGGAGATACATTTTAATAATCTGCCATTTCCTACCTGCTTTATAGCAATGTTTATTTGGTAGTACACTAAAAGGCTCATGATTCAACTACAGTTTTTTAAAAAATTATTGATAGTTACTAATTAATCAATAATAAAGCTGAAATAAACCAGATTTTAAGGTTAAATGCATTCCAAGGATGGAGAGAATTTTGTTGAAATATTTGTTCTTTAATTAAATTTTTCAAACTGGGACAGAAACAGCTAGTGGTCCTCTAATGTCCACCTCTTCCATCAATTGAATGGAAACAGAGACAGAAATAACATATAGAAGTAAGCAAAGTGACCCAACCAGCTATGACTGCTTCATCTCTGGTTGGTAATATGAAAAAGAAACAAACATCTATCTTTTTGCAGCCCATATTTTGGGTACTTTTGTTTGTACCAACTTAACCTACATTCTGTCAAATGTATTATGAAAACAAGAAGTTAAATTGAACAGAATTCTTAAAACTCTAAATTATTTCACTATACTCTTTAACTCTCTAGCATTCACTTTTAAATTATTTACCTCACCCACAAGGAGAAATACAACATTTCATTGGATGTTTTTTTAAATAAATAAAAAACAAGAAGTCCACGACCTTTTGAGCTCTAATTTTTATTCCATGTTTGGTAGAAATAGAAAGAGAGAAACTTTGAAAATAATTTGAATATGTTCTCAAAGAAAAATGAGCTTTTCTGTCAGAAAAGCATTTCCTTTTCTTGTTGCTAATTAGAGTGGTAGTTAAACCAGATTTATTCAGAAACTTGTGGGTAATGAGAGCTACACATGGTACTGAGAGGCATTCACTGAACTATGATATTTTAATATTGTTTGCTACAGAAAGAAAGAGAAGTAGAGAAACACAGGCTAAGATAATGAAGGAGAAACTTAAAGAGCAATGAAGACTCAATGAGAACCAGACAGAGGTATATATATCAATTGTTTGAAACCCTGGAGACATCATCTGAGTAGTTATGCAGAATGAAAAAACAACCAAAAACATCAATGAGCTGAGAACTACTGTGTTGCCTTTGCTTACTTTTCAAAATTATAAAAGAAGATATCTCAAAAAACTATCTTACAAATATCTTTTTAATGATTGTATTTACCTATTCATTTTATGAAAGGTATAATATTTACATGAATATGTCCAAGTTTACTGACATTTCAATTATTTTTTCTTGAAATTTCTTAAATAATATTTTTGTGTTAGATTAATGGATCCAAATATCATATTTCTTAAAATCAAAAAGCCAGTAAGTTGAGGGGGAGGAAAAGAAAAATAGCCTAATGCATACTGTATCAGGGTATTTAATGTCAACTACCCAATTTTGAGTCAACTTCAAAGAGAAATTTAAGATGTATATATGAAATTCAAAAATCATATTTGTGTATATTTCTGATTAAATATCTGACCCAAAGATCATTTTGGAGTACTTATTTGGAATGCCCCAGATATCATTTAGATACCATATAACATCCTTTGAAGGATGTTATGAGGACTCTCAAAGGATAGTCACTTAAATATTTACATGTCATCATAACAATTACATGTTAACTCCTAATCAAATTTGTTTGTAAAAAAAAACAGTTTGAGATTAAACCCTTATTAGAGATAACATTGGCAAATATGTTCTCCCATGCAGTGGGCTTTCTTGTTTTGTTGATGCTTTCTTTTGCTGTGTAGAAGCTTTTTATTTTGATGTAATCCCATATGTACTACTATCTGTAATACTTTAAACAATAAAAATAAAATTTAAAAATTAAAAGAAAAAGAAATAAAGGCTGAAAAAGATATTTTTGTAGGACGGATGAAAAGCAAAGAACATTAATGCCAAAGGAGTTACCAACAATTGGAAAATAACAATGTGGGGGTTGGGGAACTGGGTGAAAACATGAGGGGATTAAGCAAAAAAACAAAACAAAACACTCATAGACACAGATAACAGTGTGGTGATTACCAGAGGGGTAGTGGGGTGGTGGAAGGTAGAAAGAGGGATAAAATGTGATGAAAGCAGAGTTAATTTGGGGTGATAAACACACAATACAATATTCAGATGTATTATAAAATTGTATACCTGAAACCTATATAATTTTGTTAACCAATGCCACTCCAGTAAATTCAATAAACATTTAAAAAACTGAAAAAAGAAAAAGACAGTTTGGGGAATTTAGCCCACAAGAATATTTCTTAGATAAATAAAATAAATGGTCTGCTTAATTTTTAATTTAAAACACAATATGAGCTGATAAAGTTACAAAACAAATATCTCAAATAAGAGACACAATCTGTTTCTTAGATTGCTCTTTTTTTTCTGAAAAAAGAAAAAGGTCATGATAACATGTAGCTCTGATATACAACATTGGTAAGAAAAGTTAAGCATGAACAACTCAGCAACTGCCTCCTACTTTGATTTACATGTCAAGTGATTGAGATGAAGAGACAACTTCCACTCTCTGAAGTTCAACTTCTTTCTATTTTAAGTATTCAAAACTAATTATTCCATCAGCTTTGACTATTTATATGGCTCAATAAAATAATAAGTTATCAATCTAATTATTCTGTCATCTAAATAACTGATAAGCTCGTCCTTCTTTCATTGAATCTGAAAATAATAATTTACTGCATAATTTGAATATAGCAACTATAAAATGTAAGAAATTATAAATGAAGTCTTTGCCCATAAGAACTTATCAGCTCTCTGGGGGAAAAGGAGATATCAGCATCTCCCACTGGAAGTACTAGGAAAGCACTCTGGTCCCTGTGAATCCACTGTCCGAACTGTATAAAGGGTGATTGTTACAAATGGCACATCTGATTACGTCATCACCCTTCCTGCCCCCAACCCACAACTAAAGACATGCAATATTTCACTGAATTACCAGTGCACTTAGCTATAGACACAATCCTTGCCAGAGGTGTCAGTGCTGTTCATAGTCCCATCCTTAGTTCCCAGCCTCACCTCTCACTATGCTCCTCTTCTCTCTGCTTCAGCCACAGTGGCCATGCTTCTTCCTCTAGCCTCGCTGTCTTTCCAAATGTGGCTTCTCTTCATCAGGTTAGCTCCTACTTCAGATGTCAGCATAACTGTCACTTCCCTGACCCATCTGTTTTGGTTAAATTGTTTATTCAAAATATTTCATAGCACCAGAAACCTCTCCTCTGTGCATAGAAGTTAGAGACACTTTTATAATTTTGTTATTAATATCTATCTTGCTCTCTAGGTTATAAGCTCCAAAAGTAGAAAAATCATGTTCGGTTCTCTTCACCATTGTAAAAGAATCGCTTTGTTAAAGAGACAGAATTCTGTAATCCCTCAATAAATATTAGTAGAATCACTATTATTAACTGAAAAATGAAACTGAATTTAGCAATCCTGTCAATGGAACTTCAGAAAATTCCCTGCTAATGTTAATAATAGGTTTCAATCATCAGCTTAAATTAGCCACAGGTTAGTTGATTGTTTGGGTTGTATGTGTTTGTTTCTTTTTATTCTTTTTGAAAAACAAACCTCAAATTGCTCATAATAAGGAAGAAAATGAGTGGCTCTAACCATATTGCAAACATTTATTCCTTTATGTAGTCAACAAAATACATGTGAATTACAAGTTGTTTCACAGATTTTAACCGCACAAGACATTAATGTATACATTTATTTGAAGAGAAATGTAAACCATATTACTTTTGAAAATTCAGATGGCTCACTATGCCCTACTTATGGCAGATCAAAATTGTGTACTTGTTCTGCTCAATAAACTAAATTGCAATTAAGTTTGTGTTTCTATGAAATGGACTTAGTGCTCCTTCATTTACCTGCACTGAGATATTTTTCTTCTGAATATGTCTTTCTCCCTTGATTGAAAAATCAGAATTTTTTTGTTGTTTTGAAAAATAAGCCACTTAACCCTACCAAGTATTCCTCTTATCTACTGTTTTTTATAATTTGTATTATTTATTAAACAAGTATCTGAACAAATAAATTACAATGTGCCCATCTCTGTACAAAGTACTTTATGTACACTATCTCATTTAAGCAATACACCAACCCCTCAATGTAGAAATAATTATTGGATTCTTTTAATAACTAGAAAGAGAAGTCTAGTAATTGCCTCATCATTATCCTGTTAATAAGGGGAGGGTTAGGGTTTTAGATTAGTTCTTCTTCCTTCCCAAAAGATTATATGAAGAATAAAGTGAAAAAAAGATCACCAAATTTTAAGAGTCTTAAAATCCAGAGACAAGCCATGACTCTGTGACCAATTGACGAGTCACTAAACTTCACAATTATCACCTTTAAATAAAGAACAGGTGGATTCCAAAACACTGGGAGAGTAATTGGAAGATACACTGACACATTCCCAGGACCAAACTGGAATTACAACTGAAATACAGGAAAGCCATCCGGAATAATCAACTGAAGACTAGATGGAGAGAACCCTGATAACCAAAGACAGGAAGTGGAGACCACATAGATCAGTGATGGCGAACCTATGACACGCGTGTCAGAGGTGACACGCAAACTCATTTTTTGGTTGATTTTTCTTTGTTAAATGACATTTAATATATAGAATAAATATCAAAAAGTCTTTGTTTTACTATAGTTGCAAATATCAAAAAATTTCTGTATGTGACACGGCACCAGAGTTAAGTTAGGGTTTTTCAAAATACTGACAGGCCAAGCTCAAAAGGTTCACCATCCCTGGTAGATATTGGTAGGAAGTACAGAGGCATGAAAAGGCTGGCCGGGCACCCACAGACAGCAGCTGAAGTTCCAGAGGGATATCTCAGCTGTGAGAGGTTCCAAAGAGAATTCTGGTGTCTAAACCCCAAGTTGGGCCCCCAGGCCAGAGCACTGAGAACTGAGAAAGGTGTTCACACAAAGTCTGGCTGTGAAAAGCAGCAGTGTTGCAGTCTGCCAGGGAGAGGTGGTTGGAAATGCAAGCACACTCTTAAAGGGTCAAAGCACAAATTTCATGTGCAGCCACTCACTTGGGCTTCAGTAGAGGGAGTGTAGTGTGGACTGGAACTGTGTGAGGAGAGTCCAGGTTTGGGGCTCTGGGGTTGGAAATCAGATGGCAGCCAACCCTGTTTCCTGTGATGAGTCATTCCCTCACACTCCAGAGAACCTTTGCCATGCAGATGGTTTTTGCATGAGTTGAAGGCACCTCCCACTGTCTTTGATAGCCTGAAGCTAATTAAGACTAAATGTGAATGGGACTAGAGGCACAGGAAGATCTCTGGAGGCTTTGAGTTTTTGCTTGGTCTCCATCTAGCCCCAGGTCTAGAAAAGCAAATGCCGGTGCACATCTTGGTCCTTTCCAAAGGCACCCAGTTTCAGTGGAGGGAGCCATAAAATGTGGATTGCTGGTAGCTCTGATATTCAAGGCCAGTGACAAACAGTGTATGATATTCTCCTGCACTGGAAATTGGGAGTCATAGCAAATCTACCTAATACATAGATACAAACCCAACCTGGCAGACAAAATAGACAGACAAAAAAAGAAGGCCCAAATAAAAAAACAAGAGAATTCTCCAAAAGAGCTAAATGACATGGAGATAAGAAATTTACCAGATATAGAGTTCAGAATGATGGCAAGGATGTTTGAAGAAATAATGGCACAAAACTTACCTAACTGGTGAAGGAAAAAGTCATAGAGGTTTAGGAGGCACAGAGTGTCCCAAGCAATAAGAACACAAACGGGCCCATGCCCAGACACATGATAATTATAATGCCAAAATATAAAAGACAGAGAATCTTTTTTTAATATTTTAAGAAAAATGATATTAAATATAATAATGTTACATGCAATAAAAATTAATATTTCAAGAAAATGATATTAAATATAATATTACATGCAATAAACATTAATATTTCAAGAAAAAAATATTTTAAATATAATGATATTACCAAAACTGTACTAA
>NW_006293550.1:241150-243212 GCF_000327345.1 Myotis davidii
TTTCCACAGTGATTATACCAGTCTGCATTCCAACCAGCAGTGCAAGATCGTTCCTTTTTCTCTGCATCCTTGTGAGCACTTGTCGTTTGTTGATTTCTTGATGATAGCCATTCTATCATTTGTTGATGACAGCCATTACAACAAGGAGGTGTAAGGTGTTATCTCATTGTTGTTTTGATTTGCATCATTCAGATGATTAGTGACTTTGAGCATGTTTTCATATGTCTCTTGGCCTTCTGTATGTCCATCTTCTAAAAGTGTCTCTTTAGGTCCTTTGCCCATTTTTTGATTGGGTTGTTTATCTTCCTTTTGTTAAGTTGTATGAGTTTCCTGTAAATTTTGGAGATTAAACCCTTATTGGAGATGACATTGGCAAATATGTTCTCCCATGCAGTGGGCTTTCTTGTTGTTTTGTTGATGATTTCTTTTGCTGTGCAGATGATTGATATAGTTCAATTTGTTTATTTTCTCCTTAGTTTCCATTGTCCTAAGAGTTGTATTGGTAAAGATATTGCTACAACATATTAAAGACAGAGATTCTTAAAGGTATCAAGAGAAAAGCAATTTTTTAATTACAAAGGGGCTCCCTTAAGGCTGACAGCTGATTTTTCATCAGAAACTCTATAGGCCAAACAGGAATGGCATGACTTATTCATGGTAATGAAAAGCAAGGATCAGAAAACAAAATGACTATATCCAGCAAAGCTATCATTCAAAATAAATGGTAAAATAAAGAGCTTCCCAGATGAAAATAAGGCTAAAGGAAATATCATTACCAACACACACTGCAAGGAATGCTAAAGGGACTGCTGCACAAAAAGAAGAAATAGAGAGAGAAACATAGGCATAAAGAATTAAAATGGCAATAAATAAGTACCTATCAATAATAACGTTAAATGTAAATGGATTAAGTGCTCCAATCAAAAACATAAGGTAGCTGAATGGATATGAAAATATAACTCAATTATATGCTGTCTATAAGAGACTCACCTAAGAACAAAAGACTCACACAGAATGAGAGTGAAGAAATGGACAAAAATCTTCCATGCAAATGGAAACAGAAAAAGCTGGGTTAGCAATACTCATATGTGACAAAATAGACTTCAAAATGAAGGCCATCACAAGAAACAATAATGGTTAACACATAATAAAGAATTGATACAACAAAATGGTATAATCCTGGTAAACTTATATGCACCCAATATAGGAGCACCTAAATATATTCAAATATTTCTAGAAGACATTAAGGGAAAGATCAAAAGCATATTGAAATCATATCAAGCAACTTCTCAGATCACAGTGGAATAAAACTAGAAATCAAGTACAGTAAAAAAAAAAAACTCAAAAACTTTCAACACATAGAGGCTAAATAGCATATTATTAAACAATGAATGAGTTACCAATAAAATCAAGAAATAAATAAAAACCTTCCTGGAAACAAATGAAAATAAACATACAACAACTCCAAATCTATGGGACACAGCAAAAGCAGTCCTGAGAGGGAAGCTCACAGCACTATAGTCTTGCTCAAAAAACAAGAAAAATTAAAAATAAACTATTTAACCTTACAACTTAAAGAATTAGAAGGAGAACAAAAAGAAAAGCCCAGGGTAATTAGAAGGAATGAAATAATAAAGATTATAGCAGAAACAAACGACATAGAGTCTGGAAAAAAAAAACAATACAAAAGATCAATGAAACCAAGAGTTGGTTATATGAAAAGATGAATAAGATTGATTAACCTTTAGTCATACTCATCAAGAAACAAAGAGCCCTAGCCAATTTTGCTCAGTGGATAGAGCATCAGACTATGTATCAAAGGGTCCCAGGTTTGATTCTGGTTAAGAACACGTACCTTGGTTGCAGCCTCCTCCCTGGCTCAAACCATGTTTGGGGCACATACAGGAGGCAACCAATCAATGTGTTTCTCTTACATTGATATTTCTTTCTGTCTTTTACTCTCTCTTCCACTCTCTCTAAAAATCAATGGAAAAATATCCTCAGGTGAGGATAAGAAAGAAAGGAAAAAAGGAAGAAGAATGAAAGAAAGAAAGAAAAAAAG
>NW_006293550.1:243320-253085 GCF_000327345.1 Myotis davidii
GAAGGAAGGAAGGAAGGAAGAGGAAACAGAGATGACCCAAATAAATAAAATCATAAATGAAAGTAGTTAAGTAATTACTGACACCACAGAAATACAAAGGATTGTAAGAAAATACTATGAACAACTATATGTCAACAAACTGGACAGTGTAGATGAAATGGACAAATTCCTAATAATATACAATCTTCCAAAACTGAATTAGGAAGAATCAGAAAACCTGAATAGGCCAATAACTAAGGAAGAACTTGAAGCAGTAATAAAAAATAAATAAATAAATAAAATGGCAGCAAACAAAATCCCTAGTCTGGATGGCTTCACAGAGGAGTTTTACCAAACATCCAAAGAGGAGCTAATACCTATCCTCCTCAAACTACTGCAAAAAATCCAAAAGGGAAGAACACTTCCAACTTCTTTTTAAGAGGTCAGAATTATCCTATTTCTAAAACCAGATAAAGACATTACAAAATAAAAGAGAATTACAGGCCAGTATCTCTGATTAACATTGATGCTAAAATCCTCAACAAAATATTAACAAATTGGCTTCAGCAATATATTAGACAGATCATATACCATGATATTTTTCTCTAGTTCTAGTTTTGTTCATCAGTTTATGTTATTCATTATATTCCACAATTGAGTGAGATCATGTGATATTTATCTTTCTCTGGCTGGCTTATTTCATTCAGCATAATGCTCTCCAGGTCCATCCATACTGTTGCAAATGGTAAGGGTCCCTTCTTTTTCACAGCAGCATAGTATTCCACTGTGTAGATGTACCACAGTTTTCTAATCCACTCATCTGCTGATGGGCACTTAGGCTGTTTCAAAATCTTAGCTATTGTAAATTGTGCTGCTATGAACATAGGGCTGCATATATCCTTTCTGATTGGTGTTTCTGATTTCTTGGGCTATATCCTTAGAAGTGGGATTACTGGGTTAAATGGCAGTTTCAATTTTTCATTTTTTGAGAAAACTACATACTACTTTCCACAGTGATTATACCAGTCTGCATTCCAACCAGCAGTGCAAGAGCGTTCCTTTTTCTCTGCATCCTTGTGAGCACTTGTCGTTTGTTGATTTCTTGATGATAGCCATTCTATCATTTGTTGATGACAGCCATTACAACAAGGAGGTGTAAGGTGTTATCTCATTGTTGTTTTGATTTGCATCATTCAGATGATTAGTGACTTTGAGCATGTTTTCATATGTCTCTTGGCCTTCTGTATGTCCATTTTCTAAAAGTGTCTCTTTAGGTCCTTTGCCCATTTTTTGATTGGGTTGTTTATCTTCCTTTTGTTAAGTTGTATGAGTTTCCTGTAAATTTTGGAGATTAAACCTTTATCTGACATAGCATTGGCAAATATGTTCTCCCATGCAGTGGGCTTTCATGTTGTTTTGTTGATAGTTTCTTTTGCTGTGCAAAAACTTTTTATTTTGATATAGTTTCATTTGTTTATTTTAATAAAAATATATTTTTTAAAAATGACAGCATCCAATACAATAATAGCTGTCCAGTATGAATGAATCAAAATTATATGTAATTATTTTGTGAGATCACCAAAAGAAGAAAATATAAAAGGCATCGAAATTGGACAGAAGGAAGTAAAACTGTCATTACTCACAGATGACATGGTATTGTATATAGAAAACCCTAAAGACTCCACCAAGAGACTTACTAAACTTAATAAATGAATTTGGCAATGTAGCAGGATAAAAATTAACACCTAAATATAATTGGCATTTTTATAAATGAATAATGAATTCTCATAAAGAGAAACTAAACAAAAATTCCCATTTTCTATTGCAACAAAAAAATTAAGATACTTAAGAATAAACTTAACCAAGAAGTTAAAAGACTTGTACTAAGAAAACTACAGGATGTTGAAAAGAGTAATAGAAGAAGACATAAACAAGGGGAAGAATATTCCATGTTCATGGATTGGTACAATTAACATAATTAAAATGTCCATACTACCCAAAATAATCTATAGGTGCAGTCCCCATTAAAATACCAATGGCATATTTCACAGTCCTAGAATAAATTCTCCAAAAACTTATGTGGAATAAAAAAAGACCCCGAATAGCCACAGCAATCTTGAGAAAAAAGAACAAAGTTGGCAAAATCACAATACCAGATATCAAGTTTTACTACTAAGCCACTTTAATTAGAATAGCCTGGTCCTGGCACAAGCACAGGTATATAGATCAATGGAACAGAACAGAGAACCCAGAAATCACCTCAAGCCATTGTACTTAATTAATGTTTGACAAAGGAAACAAGAGCATACGATGGAGTCAAGGCAGTCTCTTCAATAAATGGTGTTGGGGAAATTGGACAAGTAAATGCAAAATAATGAAACTAGACTACCAACTAACTCCATACGCAAGAATAAACTCAAAATGGATAAAAGACTTAAATGTATGTCATGAAACCATAAAAATCCTAGAAGAAACCATAGGCATCAAAATCTCAGACATTTCTTATAGCAATATGTTTGCAGACATATCTCCTTGGGCAATGGAAACTAGGAAGATAAACAAATAGGACTGCATCAAAATTATAAATTTCCTGCACAGCAAAAGAAACCACCAACAAAATGAAAAGGGAGTCCACTGTATGGGAGAACATATTTGGCAATGATATATCTGATAAAGGGTTAATATCCAAAATATATAAGGAACTTATACAACTTAACAAAAGGAAGACAAAACAGTCCAATCAAAAAATGGGCAAAGGCCCTAAATGGACACTTCTCTAAAGTGGACCTGCAGATGGCCAAGACACATATGAAAAAATGCTCAAAGTCACTGATATCAGAGAGAGATGCAAATTAAAATGACGAGGTATCTCCTCACACCTGTCAGAATGGCTACCATCAACAGATCAACCAATGGCAAGTGCTGGTGAGGAAGTGGAGTAAAGGGAACCCTAGTACACTGCTGGAGGGAATGCAAACTGGTGCAGCCATAATGAGAAACAGTATGTAATCAAGTGCCCATAAGTAGATGAGTGGATAAAAAAGCTGTGGTACATTTACACCATGGAATGCTATGCAGCAGTAAAAATGAAGGATCTCTTACCCTTTGAGACAGAATAGAGGGTCCTGGACAGCATTATGCTAAGCAAAATAATCCCCATTAGAGAAAGACAAGTATCACAGGATCTCACTCATTTGTAGAATCAGATGAACAAATCAGCTGATTAACGAAATAGATCCAGAGACATAGAAGCATCGAATAGACTGTGGAATCTCAGAGGGAATGCGGGGGAGGGTTGGTGGGTGGGATTACATCAACCAAAGAGCTTTAAGCATATATACCTAATGCATGGATATAGACAATAGTGTGGTGAAGAACTGGGGTGCAGGGTGGGGCAGGTTAGAAGAGGTCAAAGGGGGGAAAATGGGGACATATGTAACACTTTCAACAATAAAGATTATTTTTAAAAAGAAATTAAACAGTAATCAGAACCCCCTCCTCAAAAAAAAATTCAATTAGGAACAAGTAGAATATCAGGGGGCAAAAACTATTGTCTGCTAAAGTTAATTTGTTCTTTATTTTCCTCATCTGCCCTTTACCCAACCTAAGTCCACAGAAAGAATGATGGATGGCTTAATGATCATGTATTATACAAGTAAACAGGAATGTAATCATACAGTCAGCATATTTCATCTTCCAAACCATATGCTTATCTTCATGAGTAGAATTTTTAGATTTGGACTGGTTTTTAATGTGGTGTATATCATTAGGAGATAAGACTACTACCAGCTGTTCGAAGGAAATAGGAATTTTACTAAAAAAAATCCATTGGAAGGAAGTGAATAAGACAGATTGGTGATAGGAGAGGAAATCAAGTGTAACTTCTCCATTTCTTATCCCAACTCCCAATTGGTTTTACAAATCCCAGTGCCTTTTGTAAAAGATTTTTAACATCTTCATTTACAGCTCTATAAACTGTTATAATATGGACATTTCTACTTACATAAAAATCAATGCTTGAAAATTACTTTAAAATCCTTAGTACTTTAAGTATTTTAAACATGAGTTAATATTATAATATAGTCTATTATACCATAAACTGTAATAAAGCAATGATTTTTCAACAATGTTGAAGAAACTTTGGTTCAATAGTCTAGATCCAAGGAGGTGTCCAAAGATCTCCAATATTGATGCATAGCAGGTATACTGAAATTATATAGTTTTTAATATAAAGAACATGGGTTAGGTTTAGGTAATATGGGATTAAATTCCATTTCTCTTTCAATTATATTTTTATGTCTATTAAAAATAAACAAAATAAGCCAGTCAGAGAAAGAGAAGTATCATATGATCTCATTCATATGTGGAATTTAATGAACAAAATAAACCAATGAACAAAATATATCTAGAGACATAGAAGCATGGAACAGATTGTTGAATTTCAGATTAAGGCAGGTGGGTGGGTGGATGGGGAGAGATGAACTGGGGGTAATCTCATATGCATAGTCCATTGACACAGACAATAGTGTGGTAAAGGCTTGGAAGGGTGGGTTGGAGGGGGTCAATGCAGAAGAAAAAGAAAAGGAACATCAGTAATACTTTCAACAATGAAGATAAATTTAAAAAAATAATAATCTGCAGCCATGTTGAACAATGTATTTAAGATTGTAACTCCTGAATTGCTATATTTATATACATAATTACAGGACATACTTTGATTTAGTCCTGGTAACTGTACAGTAATTTGGTTTACTAACAAAAATTGTGAATAAAACTGTGAAACTAGAAAAAAATAAAATAAAACAAAATAAAAAAATAATCTGACATAAAAACAATTTTTTTTCTCTTATGTAAAGGTAAGCTAATTAAAGAGAAGCTCCCCTTATCTTCTGTCATGTCAGCATCCGTGTCTGAACTAGCTGCTCAAGATCCCAGAAGCAGACATTAGAACTAGTAGGAGAGAGAGAAAACATGGTCATGCAATACACATAACACAATATACTTACTATATTAGCCCAAACTTAATCAACGTTATAAAGCAATCCAGAAAATATAGTTTTCATTCATGGTTATACACATAACCAAAAATCCATGGCTAGCCTATATAGTAAAAGAGAAACATGTAAATTGAACCCCCCTTCTCTATGCTCACCAGCCAATCAGGTGTGAATATGAAAATTGTCCCCTACAAATATGGCGGGTTAATTTGCATACACAGGCGCCAGGCAGAGAGCAGAAGCAGTAGAGCCGGCAGTTTGGGGGGACGTGGCTCCCTTGGTCGCTCCCAGCTTGGGGAGCACCAGAATGCTGGGAATCATAGTTCTGGTGGCAGACGGATCTCCTAGACACAAGAGCAAAGTGAGCCTGGAGCAAGTTACTGTTGCGGTGGGGAATGGAGGGAAAGCAAAGGTGAGAGTCATAAGTAAAATCAGAGTGTCTAGGAAAAATTAAAGGGAAGATATACTAAAACTTCCATGAAATTTCCACCAATGAAGCAAAGAAAAAAAAATGCCTCTATTATTCTGTGAGCAACAAACCAAACTGGTTTGGGGGTCTCAGACAATTCGCTCATATGATTGCAAAGACAGACAGAAACTCCCAGATTGGAGAGGGCTCCCTTGAGGGATCCCAAATTGGAAAGGATGCAGATCAGGCTGAGAGAGCCCCCCATCATGTACAAATCTTCGTGCACCAGGCCTCTAGTATATTTATATAAAACTAGCAGTCTCTGCCACAGTGATTTTATGCAAGTTACATAACCTTTTTAAACAACAAGTTTATCATCTGTAACAAGAATTTTAATAACTATATTATCAGAATGTAATGATGATGGCATGTTTTATTAGAAAATGCCTATAAAACAATGTGTTTACAGTTAAGTTCAATAATGGCAGAACAACCAACCAACAGGTCACTATGACTTGTGCTGACTACCGGGGGTATGTGAAGAATGTGGTGAGCATTGGCAGCAGGAGGCAGAGCGCAGAACATGGTGGGTATTGGCCATGGCAGGATGGTAGAACAGGTGAGTGGGAGCGCCAGACCAAGGTGGGGTGCTGGTCGCTCTCATCGGGGTGAGCTTCTGCTGGTTACTGAAAATTTTTTGCTTCCACACACCACTGTCCCACCCAGCGCTCGCACCTGCTGCTGGCACCTGCCCCACTCACACCCGCTGCCAGCGCCCGGTGCCGGCCCCAATCGCTCAATGCCTTCAGTGGGTGTGAGCAGCAGCTGCTGGCCCCAATCACCCCTGAGGGTTTCTCCACCTCTCTGTGCTCCTGAGGGGCGATTGGGGCAGCAGCTGCCACTCGCACCTGCTGTTGGCACCAGCCCCAATTGCTCAGCACCACCAACAGGTGTGAGTGGGGCTGGTGCCATCAGCTCATGGGAGCAGCGGTGGCAGGAGCAGAGCTTCTGGAAGACAGGGGACCAGGGGCCATGCTGGGAGGGCCTGAGCAGAGGTGTGGAGGATGGGCTGAGACCTGTCTCTGTGCCCACCACAGCTTCATGACCCAGTTCTTTTCAAGATGCACGAATTCGTGCACTGGGCCCCTAGTTTGTTCATAAGAGTCCATGAATAGAAAAATCTGCAAAGGGGCTATTGCATTATTAATGGAAATTGAACACTTTGGACTACAGTCAACACTTACTAAAGCTTTACTTTTTCAATATGGCTTTAAAGATTCTGTTTATAAAATTGACTCTCAAGTTTAATCACTAGATTTAATGTACATCTTTTGTCATTTGTAGTTCTCTGAGAAAAAAAATCACTCCCTATTTTTTCTCTTTAGCAAGGAGGGCTTTTTCCTAATTCAAGAGCTCTAAAACTATTTGAAAGTGAGTATGGGCTGGGGTTAAGGTTTGACAAGAAGTAATTGCAGTCAATCCTGTGGGATAACTCGGTACCTCTTCACAGCCATACATACAAAATGCTCAGCAGGGATTGTTGTATTTCAGTCACATTCTTATACATATACCAGTTGTGCATTCCTCAGAGGTCTGTAGTAACAACAGTTTCTTTTAAAATAATGCAACTCCGTGAAGATGGATTATCTTTTTTATGAGGTGAGGTCAGACAGACAAAAGACTGGTAGCTACTAAAAGCAAGGAAACTCCCATTCCTGGTGATGGGGGAAGTGGAAAGCAGCTATAAATATTATAGAAAAGCTACTGAATGCTAGGTTATGCTTTAAAATCATTTAATTCAAATATGGGGTGGGGGGTAAGTTTAAAAACTTGTCCTCAAAGAAACTGCCTTAGGACATTGAAGTTCCTCTTCCGGTGGAGCCAAAGAAAGACTGTTGCTGACAATTGGTAAAAGAGAGACAATGGGCCAGTTGTCAGACGTGCCTCCTGAATGCCAATTTGTACAATAAAATCCTTTGAACAACCAGAGGATGTTTTCAAAGAAGCTGCTGATTCAAAATGAATAACTTCATTTTGCCATTTTGCTGTGTTTTCTGCTCTTCTATAGATCATCATCATTACTATTTTTACTTTCTATTTTCAGCTGAAATGTGAGTTAACCTTTTGTTCCATCTGTAGCCCGCCTTCCGAAGCAGCACCACCTCCTTTTCATTGTTCCTTTCAAAATCACTGAAATTTGCAAGATGTGCCATTTCCTTCCCTTACTCTGTGGAGGAGTAGCAGAGCCAGCCTTTCAAGCATGAAAATTCCTAATAATCAAAGGTACGTGAAGATTAAAATGAGTATGCATCACAGGTAATACCCAACACCAGAGCAGGTGTGATTAGAGAGGCAACAGAAACCTTGTTACCCTGAAATGTGTTCTTTAGGTGCCTGCCATAGCACCTTATCTCCCCACTGACTTGCTAAAGACCTCAAGCCTCTGAGAAAAATTAAAAATATTTTCATGAAGATATTAGCAACCAAACCACTACCAACCATAAATGTCTCAGCTCATACGGTATATCTGATCATCTCACCCTGAAACTACTGCACTGAAACTCTTAATTTCTTACCAGAAGATGTTGTTAATGGGGAGAAATTAAAGTCCAGGCATCGAACTTTTTCCTAAATGAGGACACTGGTAAGATCAAAGGAATTGCCAACTCCCCACCTGAGAGTATTCATGCAGTATATTAGATAATTTTAATATTTGAGACAATAAAATATAAAAATTTGCTCAGGATTTTTTAGTGTCTTAAAATATTTTTCTCATTCATAATAGCCTGCTAATATAATTAAATATAACTGTATGTGTAGCTGTGTTTATGGAATACATATTTGTCCAACCCTCAGAAAGTCTTCAAAGCAAATAAATATCTTTGGCCTCTCACAGTAACATCTTGGCACTTCAACGGGGTCTGCTCCCTAGAAGAGCTGGAAATGCCCACCTGTCTGTGCCAGGCTGTGTGGCATCACAGGGAGAGAATTTGCTCATGAGCCACTGGGAGGTAGCATGTGGAAACAGCACAGCAGGGCTGATTCTGGTTCTCATAAAGAATGGTAAGAAACCAAACCATTCACCACAAACTCTGCCTTTTCAACTTACTCAGAATAATAAATATTCCACATAGATATGGAATGGCACAGATGATATAAATGTGCATTTCAGAATAAGAATAAGGACTGGAAGAGGCCTTAGAGGTCACATAGCCTGACCCCTTGTTGAGGAATGTGAGGTCAAAGTGACTATTACCTTATCTATATATATAAAAGCCTAAGCAACCATTATGACCGAATGACCAGAACAACTGGTCAACCAGTCACTATGATGTGCACTGACCACCAGGGGGCAGATGCTCAATGCAGGAGCTGCCCCCTGGTGGTCAGTGCACTCCCACAGCCACCTTCTCAGAGCCAGCCAACCTATCTCAGTCCCTTCCCCCTCATACCCCACCTCCCGCCACCAACAAGCCTGCAGTCCCTCCTCCGGTCTGGCAGGCCAGGCCCTGATTGGGACTGGGCAAGATGGCCCCAATAGGCCCTGATCTCTGGCTAGGCCTAGGGATCCCACCCGTGCATGAATTTTGTGCACCAGGCCTCTAGTGTTTTATAACTAGAAATGACCAAGGCAAGATTAACTCCCAGATTCCTCTTTCTATGAAACTATTGACATTAACTAGATGTGAGTCCAAAAAAGATCATCAAATGCAATGTTTGCAAATATGTTGATATTGATATACATTAAACAAACACACTGCCTAAAAGGAATCTGCTCTGTGTCCTTTGTAAAACCTTGTATCACAGGTAAGGCACAGAAGAACAAGGAACTAGAAGACTTACTCACTAGAATTATTTCCATCATAAATTGCATGACTTTCTGTGTGTCATCACATGCTAACTCATCTTTTTTCTTCTGAAAAATATGAGGTTCAATATTTAATTTCTTAAGTCCTGTCAACCTTATTATTCTTAAAAGTAAAAATTTCCAAAAATGCAAAATATGATCCTAGAATATATATAGATTATTGTCACATTCTTCTTTTATAATAACACTAGAGGCCCGGTGCACAAAAATTAGTGCCCAGAAGGGGGAGGGGGGCAGGGAGGGGTGTGCCCTCAGCCAGGTCTGCACCCTCTTGCAATCCAGGAACCCTCAGGGATGTCTGACTGCGAGTTTAGGCCCGATCCCATAAGAATTGGGCCTAACCAGCAGTCAGACATCCCCCGAGGGGTCCCAGATTGGAGAGGGTGAAGGCTGAGCGGAGGGACACCCCCCCCATGCATGAATTTTGTGCACTGGGCCTCTAGTAGATTATACTAGTAACTAAAGAAAGAATGAAAGAGAAGCAGCACACCAGAAATCTACCTTCTTCCCAC
>NW_006293550.1:253459-263092 GCF_000327345.1 Myotis davidii
TACTTCTATAATTGAAACACTGTTTCAACTCCAGCTCCGAGGCCGGCTGGCTGAAAGCAGGTTTCTGGGGTTTGTTTAGCTTCTATAATTGCAACATTGTTTCTTAAACTGCAGCTCAGAGCCCAGCAGTGGCAGGCGGGGAACGTTGGGAGTCCTCTTCACTGAGGCAAGCAAGCCTCATGTTAGTTTCAAGCTGCCTGGCTGCCGGTGGCCATCTTGGCTGACAGTTAATTTGCATATCTCGCTGATTGGCCAATGGGAAGGGTAGCGGTTGTACACCAATTACCATGTTTCTCTTTTATTAGTGTAGATTAAAGGAGATTGATCTACATGTCTTTCTCTGGGAGAAGCAAATATATAGAGGCTATGCAGTTAATAATCAAATTTATATTATTTAATTTTTTTAAAGTATCATCCTCCTGATATTCACTAACAACAGCAAGAAAGGTTACTTTGAGAATAAAATAATATAGTTGAACTAAACATATAAAAGCTTGTTACTAGGGAGCAATGAATAGCATGGCAAAGATAGTGTGTTTTGAGATAATTTTGATAATAGTAACTAATAACTGGAGATGCTGCCCAATACCAAGAGTGACAGGTCTCCTATGTGTACATGAGATAGCAGTAAATTTAAGTTCATTCTTAATATTGAGACCACAAGAAATATATTTTTCTCTTGATAAAAAACTAAGGATATACATTCACTGTCAGAGAAAATTTTAGAGGTAAAGACAAAAAGTATATTTTTTGGTCCCAGTGTCCCAAATTGACATGTATTTAATCTCCTGGATAGATTTTAATTCTCTTTTATTTTTCAAGTGTAACCCATTTAAGTAAAAAGATAAAAAACATAGGAAATTCTAATTAGCTCTCTATGAATTCCATTTGATAGGAAGAGAAATAAACTAAAATTCAGCCCTAAGATATATATATGCCTAATATGCAAATTGCCCCCACAGGAGTTCGACTGGGAGACCCATTGATCACTATGATGTGTGCTGACCACCAGGGGGTGGTACAGAATGAAGGAAGGCCCCAGCCAGCAGCTGGCAGATGGAGAAGGGAGGCCCTGGTTGGTAGCTGGCAGGAAGGCTTCAGCTGGCGGCCAGAAGACACTGATTGGCCCTGATCGCTGGCCAGACATAGGGACCCTACCCATGCATGAATTTCATGCACCAGGCCACTAGTTTCTATATAAAAGTATAACCAAGTAGTAAAAATAATTAATCAGGCAGTTATCTTGCTATGAATTATCAAATATTTTTACTGATTTTCCCCCAGAGGACAGGTTGTTTATAAGGCATTATGTAAACAGAGCTTAAGAGAAGCTAAACACACTAAGCAGAAAATTGAATTGAGGTTTGTTTGGTTTGTAATAATGCAAATATCCTATTTATTTAATCTGCAAACATTTCTTGAATGGGAAAATATTTTGGAAAATATCCTGTGTAAATCCAAAACTTTTTCAATTAATCACTGCAAAGTACACTATGTGGCTAAGACATGTTAAACTTCAATTAACATATTTGGCTGTGTGAGAATGAAGAGGATAATGGTGGCATCTATGAGTGTGACATAAAACCTATTACACTGGTAATGCACAACAACAGAGCACTGGTCTTTTGAGTGCAGGAGGATGTGGCCCAAAGGGTAAGATAAACACTGGAGTAGGGAATTATATTAAAGAGTACCATATCACTGTCAGATCCACCTGTATTGAACTCAAAACATTACTCCAAGTGGAATTTGATGTTGATTTTGTCTATTATGGGGTAATATTGTCACAAGATTTAAAAAGATGTTTTTATTAAATTTTGGCTTCTGAGAAAGTAAAAGACATCAATAAGTATCCCAGGAACTGTTAACTCCAAAGCACATTGTATGTTTATTTAAAAAAAAAAAAGAGTACAAGAAAAACTGTTCTTTCTTGTTTAAAAAACTGAAAAGCATTTTAATATTTTTGTCTGAATCTGTTACAAACCTAGAATTATAATTCGTATAAATCAACTGTGATTTTGAAGAATTTATTTGGAGAAAAACAAAAACAGGGGTCTCATTAAATCCATAGGACTGTAGAGAACCAGGCTTGGAAAGTAGACAGAAGCTAAGGTAGCTCTTAACATGCAAAAATACAAAGCACAACAAGCAGGATAATACATCAGCACTGCAAGATATTCAAGCACTCTGGGTCACATTGATGCCAATGGATGGAACTTCCCTGTCGTTTGGGGGAGCGATGTTCTTAGAGCACAGCTGGAATGATTTTCAGAAGCCCCCATGGGAGGATGGGATGTGGAAGAAGGCTTTATTAGTCCCCTGCCCCCTAAGCCAGTCCTGGAATAGGAGCAGAGTTCAGCAGAGTCAGAAACAGGGCGTGGGTCCAGAGTTTCCGTTCCTTGTTGCAGCCTGGTGAAGTTCAGAATTTAGACCAGATTAAAGTCCACTAGTCCATGTTTGGAGCCCAACATGGCCGTGTGCCTGGGGCGCAGGAGAGTGCAACCCACTGAGGTAGTTCCTAGAGGGCTCAGCACCTTGGAGCCAAGAGAGTGTGGCTCCTTTGTAGAAGTTTATATAGTTAGAGTTGGGAACTTGCAGTGACCATACCCATTCTGGCCACTGACTCATTTTCAGGTGTGACTTACTGGTAATTAGCCTCCCACGTACTCAGATTTTACTGGGTGTATGTCTACAGTGCTTTTCTCTAGTCCCTTCCCCCATGGATCTGTAATGAATAGACTTGAATAATGTTAAATGCAGTTTTCTCACAAATCCATAATAATGGCATTTCTATATCTAGTCTTTCCTTTTTTTTCCTGTTAAATGATAACCAGGTTATTACAATATTATCAATACGGCCACCAACTACTGTCATGACTATAGCAGTAGACATTTTATTTTACCTCTGTGAGTTTATCTATTGTGTTTTCGTAGAATCACTCATTAAAGCATTGAAGTCCTGGGTAGATGTATCCAATTGATCAAGACCGTGTCATGTTTCTGAGTACTGCAAACCCATTGCATTAGATTCCTGAGGCTGCCATGAAAAATTACCACATGCCCTAGTTGGCTTGGCTCAGTGGATAAAGCATCGGCCTGTGGACTCAAAGATCCCAGGTTCAATTCTGGTCAAGGGCACATTCCCAGGTTGTGGGCTCGGTCCCTAGCAGGGGGCGTGCAGGAGGCAGCCAATCAATGATTCCTTCTCATCATTGATGTTTCTATCTCTCTCTTCTTCTCCCTTCCTCTCTGAAATCAATAAAAATATATACATTTTTTTAAAAATTACCACAAATTGTTAACTTAAAACAGAAATCTATAGCATTCCTGGGTTCCAATTTCTGCCTCCACTTCCACATTATTTTCTCTTCTGTGTGTCTCTCAAAACTCCTTTGCTTTGCTATTATAAAGATACTTGTGATGGCCCTAACCAGTTTGGCTCAGTGGATAGAGCATTGGCCTGTGGACTGAAGGGTCCCAGGTTCAATTCAGGTCAAGAGCATGTATCTTGGTTGCGGGCACATCCCCAGTAGGAGGTGTGCAGGAGGCAGCTGATCGATGTTTCTCTCTCAACGATGTTTCTAACTCTCTGTCCCTCTCCCTTCCTTTCTGTAAAAAATCAATAAAATATATATATTAAAAAAAGATACTTGTTATGGCATTTAGGACCCATCCAGATAATTCAAGGTAATCTCATTTCAAAATATTCATTTAATTCCATCTGCAGATATTCTTTTTGCAAATAAGGTAACATTTATAGGTTTTTTTAGATTAAGACTTGATCTATTTAGGTGACCATTTCATTTTTATTTAAGATTTTTTTTTCATAGAAAGAAACAGTGATGTGAGAGTGAAACATCAATCTGCTGTCTCCTGCATGCCCCCTTCTGGGGATTGAGCCTAGATATGTGCTCTAATTGGGAATTGAACCAGCAAACTTTCAGTGCACAGGATGATCAATGCCCAACCAACTGAGCCACACAGGCCAGGGCTGGGTGACCATTTTATAATGACCATACCGATTATTGCTGAGAATGTGGAGCAAACAGATCTCTCATGCACTGGCAATAACCATTTTGGGAAGCAGTGTTTTAAAAAGGTTATGTATACATTCTAGAGCCA
The DNA here is from genome assembly GCF_000327345.1 of Myotis davidii. Taxonomy (NCBI): domain Eukaryota; kingdom Metazoa; phylum Chordata; class Mammalia; order Chiroptera; family Vespertilionidae; genus Myotis; species Myotis davidii. The sequence continues at coordinate 257,582 of NW_006293550.1, forward strand.
TTCTACTCTTAAATTTTATCCAAGAGAAATTAATTTAATTCATACAAAATTATGGGTAAATGTGTATGCATAAAATCTGTATGGACAAATTTTATCCATACCAAAAAAAACTGTTCAAAAACATCAATATCAGCTTTATTTGTAACAAGCAAAAGCTGGAAAGAACCCAAATGTCCACCAACAGGTGAATGGATAAACTTTGTGGCATATCCACAGAACTGAATACCACTCAGCAGCAAAAAGGAACAAACTACTTACACAACTAAATGGATGATTTTCAAAATAATGACACTGAATGTAAGAGCCAAACAAAAAACAAGTCAGAACGCATTAATCCACTGACATAAAATTCTAAGGAATTTAATGTAGATGACAGATAATTAATGGTTGTCCGGCAGGTAGGTAAGAGAAGCACAAGCAAACTTTTGGAGATGATGAATGTGTGCATTATCTCGATTATGGCAATGGTTTCACTGATACTAGTATGTACATATGCCAAAACTTATCAATTTCTATCAATATGTACATATGACAAAATATGTGTGATTTATTGTCCCTGGCCAGTGTGGTTCAGTTAGTTGGGTGTCCATCCCATGCACTGGAAGAGTTCTGGCTTGATTCCCAGTCAGGACACATGCCCAGTTGGTGGGTTTGGTGTGCAGGAAGTAGCCAATCATTGTTTCACTCACACATTGATGTTTCTCTCCCTCCCTCTCCCTTCCTCTCTCTAAAAAGAGTCAATAAAATTCTTTTTAAAAATTTAATTTAAAAAAGTGTGTGTTATTTACTGTATGATAATTATACTTCAATGAAACTTCTGGAAAATAGTAGTAGAGAATAATGTCATTTTGGGCCAAAGAAGTGAATAAGAGAAAAATGGAGCTATATCTGAAATAATGTTTTTAGCCACAAGAAACAAATTTAAACATATTTAAAATGGGTAATTAATTGACATAAATATAAAAACTAGACTAGGAAATTTTTAACCATAGGAAAAAGGAGTTGGTTTAGGGAAAATTAAGCAAAGTTAAATTAGCAATAATAAAACAAAGGGAAAACATAAGATAATAATAGATATGAAAGAAGATATTTTGGTGAGGCTGTAACTTATAGAACAACAAAGTCAAATAATAAAAATAAACTTAGATAAATATTCAACTATTGCATACATACAATGTGCCAGAGACATTAACAACAATAAATAAGACACAAGCTATCATCATTATCCTTGATCACTTAGGATTTCCCATTTGACACTTGATCATTTAATAAAACAGATCCATAAAACAATGAAGGGGAAAAGCTCAAAACTCATCTCAACTCCAACTATCTTTGTGTTTCTAATAGGAGCTGGCCAAGCCCTGAAATTACTTCATCTTTCATACACAGGCATAACTAGAAGATATTGCAGGTTCAGTTTCAGAATACCGCAATACAGCAAATCATAATAAAATGAGTCAAAAAATGTTTGGCTTCCCAGTGCATATGAAATTTATGTTTACAGTGTAGTCTACTAAGATGCAATAGCTTTATGTCTAAAAATGTATATTTCTTATTTTAAAAATAATGTCTTGCTAACCATCATCTGAACTTTAGGCAAGTCATAATGATTCTGCTAGAGGAAGGTCTTGCCTCAAAGTTGAGGGCTAATGAATGATCAGAGTAACAGCTGCTAAAAGTTGGAGTATCTGTGGCAATTTTAAATAAGACAGCAATGAAATGTGACTTACTGATGTACTCTTCCTTTCTCTAATGAGTTCTCGGTAGCATGTGATGCTATTTGATAGCATTTTACCTACAATAAAACTTTCAAAATTGGAGTCAATCCTCTCAAACCCTGCCACTGCTTGATCAACTAAGTTTATGTAATATTCTAAATATTTTGTTATCACTCAATAATCTTCACATAATCTTCATCAGGAAATTTCATTGAAAAAAAAAAAACACACTTTCTTCCCTCATACATAAGCAACTTCTCATTTGTTACAAGTTTTATTATGAGATTGCAGAGACCCAGTCACATCTTCAGGTTCCACTTCTAATTCTGGTTTTCTTGCTATTTCCACCACCACTGCACTCACATTCTCCATTTAATCTTGAACTTCTCAAAGCCTCCCTGAGGGTTAGACTCAACTTCTTCCAGACTTTTAATGTTGATATTTTGACCTCTTTCCATAAATCATAAATGTCCTTAATGGCATCTAGAATGGTGAATCCTGTACAGGAGGTTCTCAATGTAGTTGTCCCAGGCCTATCAGAATAATCTGCAGCAGTGATGGCCTTACAAAATGTATTTCTTAAACAATAACACTTGAAAGTCAAAATGACTCCTTGATCCATGGTCTGCAGAATGTATGCTGTGTTAGCAGGCATGAAAACATTTATCTCATTGTACATTGCCAGCAGAGCTCATGAGTGACCAGGTGCATTGTCAATTGAGTAATATTTTGAAAGTAATTTTGTGTGTGTGTGTGTGTGTGTGTGTGAGAGAGAGAGAGAGAGAGAGAGAGAGAGAGAGAGAGAGAGAGAGAGCAGTAGGTCTCAACTGTGGTCTTAAATATTTAGGAAACCATGTTGTAAACATATATGCTATCATCCAGTCTTTGCTGTTTCATTTGTAGAGCACAGGCAGAGTAGATTTAGTATAACTCTTAAGAACACCACCATTTTCAGGATGATAAATGAGCATTAGCTTCGAGTTAAAGTCACCAACTGCAATCACCCCCAACAAGAGAGTCAGTCTGTCCTTTGACGCTGTGAAACCAGGCAATGACTTCTTCTCTCTACCTATGAAAGTCCTAGATGGCATCTTCTTCCCATATGAGGCTGTTTTGTCTACATTTAATATCTGTTACCTAATGTAGCCACCTCCTTTAATTATCTTATAACTTGGATCTTATAACTTGGCTGGATCTGTATAACTTGCTGCAACTTCTACATCAGCACTTGCTTCACCTTGCACTTTTATATTATAAAGATGGCTTCTTTCCTTAAACTTTTTCAAGCTTCAAACTTTTCTTCTGCAGATTCTTTACCTTTCTTAGTTTTCATAAAGTTGATGTGTCTTAGGGCCTTTCTCTGTATTAGGTTTTGATTTAGAAAATATTGTGGCTTGTTTGTCCCTGATCCAGACCACTAAAATTTTCTCCATATTACCAATTAGGCCATTTCACTTTCTCATCATTTGTATGTTCATTGGAGTTGCACTTTTAATTACTTCAACAACATTTTTTTTTTTGGCATTCATAACTTGGCTAATGGTTTGGTGCAAGAGGCCTAACTTTCTGCTTATATGGACTTTCAACACACCTTCTTCACTAAGCTTATCATTTCCAGCCTTTGATTTAAAAGTAGAGATGTGTGATTCTTCCTTTCACTTGAATACTAAGAGGCCATTGTAGGGTTATTAATTGGACTAATTTCAATATTGTTGTATCTCAGGTAATAGGCCCAAGGAGAGGGAGAGAGATGGGCTATACTCGTTATTGGAGCAGTCAGAACACACATTTATTAATTACATTCGCTGTGTTATGTAGGCACAATTCATGGAGCCCCAAAACATTTACAATAATAACATCAAAGATCACAGATCACCATAACAAATGTAATAATAAAGAGTTTGAAATATTGTAAGAATTACCAAAATGTGACACAGAACAAACGCTGTTGGGAAAATAGCACTGATAGACTTGCTCACAACAAATCTTCAATTTGTAAAAACTACAGTATCTGCAAAGCTCAGTAAAGCACAGTGCAATACAACAAGGTATGCCTGTAGTTTCAAGGGAGCTTTGATCCAATTCAAGCAAATATTTATGAGTAATATAGTGCAACATATTTCATTGGCAGCAACATCACTCTGTTGTGTAATATAAACTAGAAGCAAATCACTGACAAATATAGTTAAAGACAAAAGCAAATGCAGAAATTGGAAGGACAAAAAAGCCTATGATGAGACATATCCAACAAACTGGGAACCCAGTGACACAGTTTGCACACAGAAGTGGCAGAAATATTTCCCTTTATTAATTATATTATTTATAATTAACCTAAAATGATTATACTATATTCAAAATTCAATTTTATGAAACTGTCTCAGATACATAATAATTTCAAAAAAGAAAGCATTTTAATGTGTAACATTTACCATTAAAGCCAGTTATTGCCTACAAATCCAATTTTAAATAAATGCTCCTGAGCCCACCTTTCTTCAGCTGCCATTTCAGTGACCCATCTTCACGAACTTTAATAAGCTTAACATACCTAGAACTTTAAGTGACTGCTTCAAATCTCTTGTCTTCAGAATTTTTCTAATGCCACAGTGTGGGATGTCTGCAGACACCTGCTCAGCATTTAAGCATGACCAATCTAGAGGTGTGGGAGAGTGAATGCCCAGGAGCCATCTTAAACTAATGGGAGATGGAAGTCACAACATAAATGGTTCCTCCTTTCATCCCCCAGGCAGATCATTTTAAGACACATTTCATAAAGCATTTTATAAAGTGCAGTGAAATCAACCTGCAGTTCATAATGCACCTCTATTTTAGCTTTTCTTCATTCTGTTTTCCTTTCCTATCCCTCACTCCAACACTAAATATATTCTTTTGTCTCTGGCTCTACTTTCCTGGGTACCCATGTTAAGACAGTTGTTACTTGAGTCAACTCTACATAACAAATCTTCAGAATGGGTTTTGGAAGCCAGATCAAGATTCAGTCAAACAACGAATGGTACATATGGTCCAAAACTGGCTTACAAGGGCACTACAATTAGTAAGAATATTACCTGTGGTGGTTAGAATGAGGTATAGATGGAAGGTTGAGGTGTTGATATACGTAGCTACCAGAATATCATTTTACAAGACATAATTCTATGGAGTGGATTTCAGTGCCTTTATTTGATTGTTTTGGAAGCTGTGAAGAAAAAAAAATGGGAGAACCAAGATGCGGCATAGGTAAACATGGGAGATTGCTGCCTCGCACAACCACTTCAAAAATACAACTAAAAGACGGGACAGACATCACCCAGAACCACAGGAAGGCTGGCTGAGGGGAAATTCGTCAACTAGAAGGAAAGAGAACAGCCTACCGAGACTCAGAGGAGGCGCAGTATGGAAAATACAAAGGTGCGGAGGTGTGTGAGGAGCAGGCTGGCAGCTGAGGGGGAGTCTCAGGCTCTGAGCTCCAGTTCTGGGCAAGTCTCTGAGGACCCAGACTAAAACGGGAGAAACGGGGCTGTCTGGCATCGGTCAGAACTCAAGGACAGCTTTCTCTCCAAGGTTTGCAGCAGTTGCTGGGACTCTGAGAAGCAGAGCCTCTGGGGACATGACTGAGAGCAGCCATAACTGCTCGCTCCACCCGCCCTGTTGATCCCCGCCCAAGCCCTGCACAAAGGCATTTGCCAGATAGCCTCAGACAAAGGCTAGATTAGCACCTCCCCAGAGGACAGAAGTTTTCCCACTCCAGACACAGCTGATTCTCATAGCCAGTTGGCCTGGAGGTCACAAGCCCCTT
>NW_006293550.1:263974-270246 GCF_000327345.1 Myotis davidii
GAGACTGGACAAAAATCGTGCACCTATGGATGAGGACAGTGGGTGGGGAGTGAGGGTGGAGGGTGGGGTGGGAACTGGGAGGAGCGGAGTTATGGGGGGGAAAGAGCAACAAATGTAATAATCTGAACAATAAATGTTTAATAAAAAAAATGACAGACTCAAATTGGCTTACCATTAACTGAAAGCGTTCCTGAAAAGAAAGAAGGATTCTAGAAGAGTGTTTAAGGAGAGCCACACCTCCTGTAACCACAGGATACACCCTACAAAACATCATGCCCAAGAATGGCCTTGATAGATCTGCTAGGTTAGAGCTAGAGCCCTACTAAAAATAAAGTGGAGATTTTTTTGGTAGAAAATTCTAAGAATATTGAATCTGCAGATATCCCTGAACTCTTTAAGGAAGTAGAAGCAGCTTTCTTCACCCTGATAAAGAAAAATGGCCTTCCCATTCCTGACTACCCTGCAAAGATTCTAAGGCAGATGCTTAACCAGATTTTGTGTGTCCTCTTCACAGTGTATACCCACAACTCCTCATTGCTTTCAGGCCTAAAAGCAAGGTTAGATCTAAGTATAGCTGAAACAGAGAAATGAAATTTCTTATACAATGAAGGAATTTCAAGGAATGCTAATATGTATCAGCAGAAACCAGAGTAATATATGTATGAGGAAGTATTCTTGAGGGCAACACACTGGTCAGTGATCAGTGTGGGGATATAGCAAAATATAAGGCTGAAGAGAGAATGATTTATTGGTTTAGAAGTGTGTGACTCAGAGTTCAATGTACTAGTAAGGGCACCTAGTTTTTTTGCCCTAAGGCACTAAAAGGATGGTTCTTTTTTTAAAATATATTTTATTGATTTTTTTACAGAGAGGAAGGGAGAGGGATAGAGAATTAGAAACATCGATGAGAGAGAAACATTGCTCAGCTGCCTTCTGCACACCCCCTACTGGGGATGTGCCCACAGCCAAGGTACATGCCCTTGACCAGAATCGAACCTAGGACCCTTGAGTTCGCAGGCTGACGCTCTATCCACTGAGCCAAACCGGTTAGGGCAGGATGGTTCTTTGAAGTTTGGATTCAATGATGAGTCTGTATTAAATGAGATAGAGATTATGCAATATCTTTAGAATAGTAGTGAGAAAGAGATCAGAAGACTTGGGAAAATAAAAATAAAAATATTTAAATGAATTTACTATGGGATATTGGAAACCCCACTACCTATTTTCCCTGGGAGATCCCAGAGGACATATCTTTAGAGAGCTAATTAGAAATGTACTAGTGAAAGAGGCACGGGCATATATGAAAAGCTTAGTGGGTCTGACCTCTGCAGGCAGAAGTAACAATAGGAGATGCTTCCTACTAAGTTCACTGGTAACAATAGAAATTATACAAATTTCAGAATGGCAGAGGCCCGGTGCAGCATTTAAATGTCCAGAGTAAGGCCAGCTTGGCCGAGTAATTTAACCCACAGAAATTAATGGTAATGGATGGCTAATAGACTATGTTGCTTCTTGAGGCAATATAGATGTACAACTATTTATGGTGTTACAATAAGTTCAAGATCTGGAAATCAGAAGGCTGAGACGAATTGCTATATTGCAAAATCACAATTCTTCACCCAATACCCAATCTAACTCAGTCCACTTAGAGCGCATTAACTGAAGAGTGTATAGTTTGTTAGGGCTGCCATAACAAAGTACTACAGGCTGAGTGATTTAAGCAACAAAAATATATTTTCTCAAAATTCTGGAGGCTAGATATCTGAGATCGAGGTGTCTGCAAGTTTGGTTTCTTCTGAAACTTCTTTCCTTGGCTTATAAATGTCTGTTTTCTTCCTATGTCTTCACTGATATTCACTTTATATCTGCCTATGTCCAAATTTTCTCTTCTTCTTTTTTTAATCCTCACCCAAGGAGGATATTTTTTCCATTGTTTTTTGTTTGCTTGTTTTTGTTTTTGTTTTAGTGTGAATGGGAGGGAGGAAGGAAAGGAGGGCAAGCGAGAGAGAGATCAATGTAAGAGAGACACATCAATTGATTGCCTCCCACAAGCACCCCAACCAGGGCCAAAGATTGAACCTGCAAACCAGGTACATGCCTTTGACTGAGGATTGAACCTAAGACACTTCGGTGCATAGGCCGAAGCTCTAACCATGAGAAACACACACAGGCCAGGACCAAATTTCCTGTTTTTATGTGGGTACTAGTCATATTGGATTAGACCCATCCCAAAGACCTCATTTTAATTTAATTACTCTTTAAAGACCCTCTCTCCAAATACAGTTACATCTTGAGGTACTGAAGGTTAAGATTTTAATATGAATTTTGAAGGTAAGTAATGCAGGAAGTTAGATTTTCTTTAGAAAAGGACTCCATAAGTATATATGATGAACATGCCTTTAATTTCCTAAAAATACGCATGACCCTACACAGAGGAAAAGATAGTACTCAAAGTTTTTTTAAGACACATATACTAGAAGATTTAAAACCCCATCATAGGTCCTCTGAGGGAATTTATAAAGACCATGTGATAGAATTTTGGTCCAAATCCAAGTGACAATCATTCATAATTCCTACTGATGATTCAATTCTTCAGTCTCTAAGTGTAGAATTGACTTTATATATGAAGTAGCTGGCATACTCTCACCTTAGCTCTTTTACCTATGGTGCAAGAGCCATAGGCTAGAAAGGATACTTAAAAGCACTTTAACCTGACACAAAACTCTGTCAAGAGATTATAGAGCAAAAGCAATATTGTTATCCAGGAGGAATTTTAGATACCACGCTACTTCTCATCAAGCCCTTTTTAAATTCACTTATTTGTCCTTGAAAAAGCAGATGGATTATAGCAAATGAAGATGGACTATTACAAACTTAACCAAATGGCAGCTTTACTCACAACTAGTTCTGTGCTGGAAGTAGCTCTTTACTGAGACATCAACGAAGCCTTTTTGTATGTGGCTATTCATCTACTGCAGCGGTTCTCAACCTGTGGGTCGCGACCCCTTTGGCAGTCGAATGACCCTTTCACAGGGGTCGCTTAAGACCATCCTGCATATCAGATATTTACATTATGATTCATAACAGCAGCAACATTACAGTTATGAAGTAGCAACGAAAATAATTTTTTGGTTGGCTCACAACATGAGGAACTGTATTTAAAGGGCCAGAAGGTTGAGAACCACTGATCTACTGGATACATTCCAATTGCTGCCAGTACAGAAGATAGAAAGGAATTCTCTTTTACATGGAAGAGATAGCAATACACATTGACTGTCTTTTCTCACATATCCCAGTCTCTCTCCTCAGGGAACTATCCTTTTTCACAAAGAATTCATCATCTTGACATTCTGCAGAACAACATTATTGGTTGACTAGAATGTGAAATAATGCTAATTGGAACTCAAGAGCAGTAAGTAATCTGGAAAGACAGAATCACCAGAGGGTAGAAGATAAATGCCATGATGATTCAAGGTTTTCCTATATTGTGAAGTTTACAGGTATCCAGTGAGCAGGAGAATACCGAGACATTTTGTTTAAGGTAAGGACATGTAGCTGCTTTTTCCACCCCTTATGTTGAAAAAAGAAGCACATCACTTGTTGGTCCTTTTTGAAATTTGTAGAAAGTTTAAACATTCCATTTTAATCTATGTTTAAGTGATTTAAATACTGACCATTTTGATTACTTTCCAAAGTAATGGAAGGTCCTGCAGGAAGTCTAAGCTGGTTGCAAGCTGTTCTGACACTCAGGTCCAATGACCTAGCAGCTGTGACGGTGATAGAAGTATCCATGGTGGGTGGGGGAAAGGGGGCTTTGCAGGGTCTCTGGTAAGTCACAATAGAGAGCCACTGCAGGAACACTACGGGTTTTTCAGCAGGGCCCTGCTCTCAGTGGTATAGAACTACCAGCCCTTGACAGCCCTTGAGAAATAACTCCTGTTGTGCTAATGAGCCCTAACAGAGACTTAAGACCTGATGGTGAGACGCTAGGTGACTGTGGATTAGAGCTGCCCCGTCACACAGCAGGCAGTTGCATGAGAGAAATGACATATTCAGGATGTCTCCTGAGCAGATCCAAAGATGCAGGTGAATTACAAGAAGAAAAGACCCAGACCCCATCTCACCTAACACTGATATATAGACATTTGGTCTTTCTGGAGAAGTGCCCTAGAACTAACTGACCAAGAAGAAAAATGCTTGGATGTGGTTTACAGATGGATTGGTACTAATACTGGCCACAAATGGATTGCTGCTATACTATACTCCCGTTCAGGGATGGCTCTAAATGGCAATGATGAAGAGAAAACCACCTCGTACCAGACCTGTGGGCAATGCACTTGGTCATTAACTCTGTGTGTAGATTCCCATGTCCTCAACAAGACCCAGAAGAAAGTATTCTCTGCAGAGGACATACTTAAGCATTCAAACAGGCAGGATCACATGTCCTAGGAATGGCAGCAACCTTTCTCCTTGGCTACCCAATGCTGGAGAAATGAGCCATGGAGAAGGTCAGAAGACTGCATGGAGCCAGCAGCATGGGTTCCCTCTCACCAGGCTGATCAGACTGCTGCCGCTGCTGAATGAACAACTTACCAGCAGCAGAAATGGCACTTAGCCTTCAATATGGCAGCATTTCTTAGGAGATAGCTATCCACTTTTTGGCACTTTGAATACATTTGACCTTTAATATCATAGAGGATAATATCTATTCTGGAAAAGGAATCTGTCTTTCCTTCCCAAAATATGTCTTTCAGCACCATCACTCATTCACTGAAAGGGTAAGGGGGGGAAATTTGAAACAATAGGTATATGGTGATGGATTCTTCCATTTTATGTTAAACCTTGCCACCAAGACATTCAATCTAATAGAAACACACTCTATCCAGTTAAAGGCTCAGCTAAATTTCCAGCTTATGGACAATATCCTTTGGAGTTGGTTTTCTTTCTCCAGATTGTTGGGGTGCTGAACCAAAATGAAAATCTGATGCCTTGTCCCAATAACTAGAAAAACATGGGTCCATAAGCCAAGGGGTTGACATATAATTTGCCCTTATTTTCATTTGTCTCATTAACACACTTCAGAATTTGTTCTTCCGATTCCCACAACATTAGATAAGAGTTCCTGGTAGAGGTCCTTCTACCAGGGAACTCAGTAAGGGTGCCACTGAACTTGAAGCAATGACTATTATCATGGGATTCTTATGTCAAAAGATTAATCAACAACAACAAAAAAGGAGTGACTTCCTTGGATGGGTGGTTCAGTTTGTTGGAGCATCATCCTGTACACCAAAAGGCAGTAGGTTCAACTCTCAGTGAGGCACATATGTAGGTTGAGTTTTGAATCCCCTGTAGAGACACTTATGTAAGGCGACCAATCTCTCTCTCTCTCTCTCTCTCTCTCTCTCTCTCTCTCTCTCTCTCTTTCCTTCCCTCCCTTAAAATTGATAAAAATATGTCCTCAGGTGAGGATTAAAAAAGAGTAGTTACTATGTTAGAGAATATTGCCTTTGACTGCTATGAGGACTAGGATTGGCACTTCATATTGGGCAATAAGGAGTATGTCTGAAAGATAAGTGAGTTCTGATGCATCTCTTGTCTTTTAGACACACTCCTCACTGTGCTTAATAATAACTGTGAACAAGCAATTGCAACTGTGGTAAAATAAAATGATTCAGTTAAAGATTCAGCCTCTTTAGGACTGAAGTGCCATTTCACTAGGCAAGCAACCTAGGCAAGTTGAAATTCTGACTAAGGATGAGATAAATCTAGACTGGATGCTTGAAGAGATAAATAAGAAATATCTATTTTTACCTCAGGAAAAGCAGTACCACCGGGAACATTACCTTGTTCAAATAATCCCATGGATTTACAGAGGGTATGAATAGATCTGAGTGCATCAAGTGTTAGAATGCATATATATCTCATTTACCTTTTTTAAAAACCTCTCAGCCCTTACTCCAGGTGTGATAACCAGGCCTGTGGCAGCTGCAACCAGTTTTACATGAGTACAACCTATTTGCACCTCACCACAGACCCATGATATCCACCAACTACTTCCTATAGGAAGGTTTCTCTTCTGGTATGGTGTGGGATGCTCATGGGACCTCATTTAGCCCTCACACATGTAACCTAGAAATATGACTTAGTTATTTCCCATGGAGCTATGCTTGACCAATAGGGTCAGGAGCTGATGGATATATGCCCTCCTTTTAGTCAGAGAATTCTAAAACACATTTTTTAGTCTACTGAGAAGGTCACACTTGTCAGTCATT
>NW_006293550.1:270281-275973 GCF_000327345.1 Myotis davidii
CTGCATACAAAATGTGTTCTCAGCACTGCTTTGGGAGAGTCCAAGCTGAGGCAGCAACTGCCCACTTTTACTCTCTAGAGTTTATATTCTAAAAGACACATACTTAATATAAAGCATAGAATTTCCTCTTAAATCAAATGTGCTATATGTTCATGCATTTCAAATTTCCCATCCCAAACGTCCTCCTTTCATAAGCCAAAAAAAAAGTGTTTCTTAAATTTGGAAGATTAATGTTTTCTACCTTTTAATGATATTCAACCATCATGTCAAATATAATTGACCTACCTAAGATGTAAAGACATCAGCTATTATTAATGACGTGTTTTAAGGCACATTTTGGAACATGATCCCAGAATATATATGAAGTTCTATGTGATAAAAGATTAGCTTATTAACCTTGGAGCATTTTATTTGCATCAGCAAAGTTTTAGAATATTAAAAGAGAAGCAATATCTTAATTTGTAAGACTTTTTGACAACACATCAATAGGGGAAATAGGCAAGTTGGTTTCAAATAATGAAACCTGCTTCTCAAGAGAGCAGTTGTTTAAAGTAAAACCCTCCTCTTACCCTCTATGGCTGCCTATTTCTTCATTTATTATCTATCACCTCATTGAGTTTGGAGAACTCTCTTCAAATGTGTTTACAAGGGCAAAGACAAGTTTAAGACAATCATCAAAGAAATGTGGTGCAGCATGGTAGACAGAAAAATAAGCATAATGACTGTTTTTTCTTTTATCTCCATTTTTCCCAGTGCTTGGCTTATTCTCAATTTCAGATGTCCCTCCTTACTCCACATCTACATTAAATATTTCAAAAATCATAATTGGGTGCTCATTTCTTCTTCTTTATATTATTTTTCTACTTTAATACATTTTTCTGATACTGTGATTCTCAATTGCTTGAGTATACTTTTATGTCTTATACAGATTTGCATATAACTCTTTGAAAACTCATCTCTACAGGTTAAAATACCTTTATTTCCATATCACTGTGATATTTTACAGTTAAGCATTATTTGATTGTTTGACATTGTGTTTTGCACAAATTCGGAAATCTAAATGTTGTTTGATTTTGTAAATATATTGTATTTGAAAATATTTTATTGGTACCAATATAAACTGATTGAATTACCTATTTAATAATAAAATATAAAGTAATATTTAGGCAATTTTAAAAATATATCCAATATATTTTAAATTCCAGTGAGATTTGTACTCAAACACTACTGTTGAGTATATGAATTTGCTACAAACATTTCCATAAGTAACTGCAACACAAATCAGTATGTAAAAATGGTCATACTTTTTTTTATCCATATTGTACCTCACTATCTATTCTATGGAAATATCCAGAGATCCAGTCAAACACTTATACAAGAGAATATGTATGCATTTCAGAATTATTTTTCTAGTAAAAATTGGAAAAAAAAGCTTAAAGAACTTATAGGGTTGGAAAATAAAATATAATGCACCTATATATATTATAAAAATAATGTTGCTACTTAAAAAGCACGTTTGGATAAAGTTTTTTTTTTAATTTTGTTTCATTACTTGAAGTATTACAAAGAGTAGTACATCTTTCTCCCCCTTTTTCCCCCTTGACCTTCCCCCAGCCCCCCCTACCCGCCAGTCTCTTGTGCTCATTGGTTATGCTTATATGCATGCATACAAGACCTTCTGTTGAGCTGTTATCCCTCAATCCTCCCTGGCCTTTTCACTGTAGTTTGACAGTCTGTTAGCTGCTTCTCTGCCTCTGTATCTATTTTTGTTCATCAGTTTATAATAGTCTTTATTATCCATAAATGAGTGAAATCATGTGGTATTTTTTTTTCATTGACTGGCTTATTTCACTTAGCATAATGCTCTCCAGTTCCATCCATGCTGTTGCAAATGGTAAGAGTTCCTTCTTTTTTACATCAGCTTAGGTAGATGTACCACAGTTTTCTAATCCATTCATCTGCTGATGGGCACTAAGGCTGTTTCCAGATCTTAGCTATGGTGAATTGTGCTGCTATGAACATAGGGGTGCATATATCCTTTCTGATTGGTGTTTCTGGGTTCTTGCGATATATTCCTAGAAGTGGGATCACAGGCTCAAATGGGAGTTCCATTTGTAGCTTTTTGAGGAAACTCCATACTGTCTTCCATAGTGGCTGCACCAGTCTGCATTCCCCCCAGCAGTGAAGGAGGGTTCCTTTCCCCCCAATCCTCACCAGGACTCACCCTTTGTTGATTTGACGATAGCCATTCTGACAGCTTTGAGGTGGTGCCTCCTTGTCCTTTTGATTTGCATCTCTTGGATGATTAATGACTCTGAGCATGTTTTCTTGGTCTCTTGGGCTTCCTTTGCTGTGTCTGTAAAGATATTGCTCCAACCAATGTCTGCTATTTTGCTTCCTATGACTTCTTCCTCTAGTATTTTGGTTTCCCATCTTACATTTAAGTCCTTTATCCATTTTGAGGTTTTTTTTTTTTTTGTATGGTGTAAGTTGGTGGTCTAGTTGGTGGTGTTTCCCCAACACCATTTATTGCAGAGACTGTCTTATTGGTATTTTAATGGGGAGTGCGTTGAATTTATAGATTGCTTTGGGTAGTATGGACATTTTAATGATGTTTATTCTACCAATCCATAAACATGGTATGTTCTTCCATCTGTTTATGTCTTCCTCTATCTCTTTTTTCAGCGTCCTGTAGTTTTCTGAGTAGAGGTCTTCCACCTCCTTAGTTTAGTGTATTCCTAGGCATCTTAATTTTTTTTTTGCAGTGGTAAATGGGATTGTTTTTTTAATCTCTCTTTCTGTGAGTTCACTGTTGGTGTATAAAAATGCCATCAATTTCTTGGCATTAATTTTGTATCCTGCTACATTGCCGAATTCATTTATTAATCCTAATAATTTTTTGATGGAGTCTTTTGGGTTTTCTATGTACAGTATCATGTCATCTGCGAATAAGGACAATTTTACCTCTTATTTTCCAATTTGGATACCTTTTATTTCTTCTTCTTTTCTGATTGCATTTGCTAGCACTTCCAGTACTATGTTGAACAGGAGTGGTGAGAGCGGGCATCCCTGTCTTGTTCCTGTTCTTAAGGGAAATGGTTTTATTTTTGCCCATTGAGTATGATGTTGGCTGTAGGTTTTTCATATAAGGCTTTTATTATGTTGAGGTATGATCCTTCTATTCCCACTTTGCTGAGCGTTTTTATCAGAAAAGGGTGTTGGACTTTGTCAAATGCTTTTTCTGTATCGGTTGATATGATTATGTGATTTTTGTCTCTCAGTTTGTTTATATGGTGTATCACGGGGGTCCTCAAACTACGGCCCGTGGGCCACATGCGGCCCACCGAAAACATTTGTTTTTTTACTTCAAATAAGATATGTGCAGTGTGCATAAGAATTTGTTCATAGTTTTTTTTAAAACTATAGTCTGGCCCTCCAACAGTCTGAGGGACAGTGAACTGGCCCCCTGTTTAAAAAGTTTGAGGACCCCTGGTGTATCACATTTATTGATTTGCAGATATTGTACCAGCCTTGCATCCCTGGAATAAATCCCATTTGGCCATGGTGTATGACCTTTCTAATGTAATGCTGGATCCGGTTTGCTAGAATTTTGTTGAGGATTTTAGAATCTATGTTCATCAGAGGTATTGGCCTGTAATTCCCTTCCTTTGTGGTGTCTTTATGTGGTTTTGGGATTAGGGTAATGCTGGCTTCATAGAAGGAACTTGGAAGTGTGCCTTTCTCTTGAATTTTTTGGAATAGTCTAAGAAGGAATGGTTTTAGTTCTTTGAATGTTCGGTAAAACTCCCCTGTGAAGCCATCTGGTCCAGGGCTTTTGCTTGCCTGAAGCATTTTGATTACTGTTTAATTTCATCAGTAGTTATCAGCCTATTCAGGTTTTTTTATTCTTCCTGGTTGAGTTTTGGAAGCTTGTATTTTTCTAGGAATGTGTCCATTTCGTCAAGGTTGTCCAGTTTGTTGGAGTAGAGGTGTTCATAGTACTTTTTTACAATCCTTTGTATATCAGTGGGATCAGTTGTTACTTTACCTCTTTCATTTCTGACTTTGTTTATTTGGGTCCTCTCTCTTTGTTCTTTGGTGAGCCTGGCTAGAGGTTCATCAATCTTGTTTATCCTTTCAAAGAACCAGCTCTTGGTTTCATTGATCTTTTGTAATTTTTTTTTTGTCTATATGTCATTTATTTCCGCTCTGAGCTTTATTATCTCCTTCCTTCTGGCTACTATGGGCTTTTCTTGTTGCTCTCTTTCCAATTCTTTAAGTTTCAGGGTTAAGTAATTTATTACCATTTTTTCTTGTTTTTTGAGGTAGGTTTGTAAAGCTACGAACTTCCCTCTCAGGACTGCTTTCATTGTGTCACATAGATTTTGGATTGTTGTGTTTTTATTGTTATTTGTTTCCAGGATGCTTTTTATTTCTTCTTTGATCTCTTTGGTAATGCAATCATTGTTTCATAGCATGCTATTTAGCCTCCAAGTGCTTGATTTTTTTCCATTGTTTTTATTGTAGTTGATTTCTAATTTTATGCCACTGTGACCTGAGAAGATGTTTGTTATGATTTCTATCCTCTTGAATTTGAGGAGATTTTGCCTATGTCCCAATATGTGGTCTATCTTTCAAATTGTCCCATGTGCACTGCAAAAGAATGTATATATTTTGTTGCTCTGGGGTGAAATATTCTGAAGATGTCAATTAAGTCCATCTGATCTAGTGAGTCATTTAGGATTGCTGTTTCCTTGCTGATTTTTTGTTTAGAGGACTTATCCAGTGATGTCAGTGGGTTATTAAAGTCCCCTACTATGACTGTATTGCTATCAATCTCTCCCTTGATATCTTCCAGAAGGTGTTTTATGTATTTGGGTGTTCCTGTATTGGGTGCATATATGTTTACCAGAGTTATATCTTCTTGTTGGATTTCTCCCTTTAGTATTATGTGGTGGACTTTCTTATCTCTTGTTATGGCCTTTACTTTAAGGTCTATTTTGTCAGATATAAGTATTGCAACCCAAGCTTTTTTCTTATTTCCATTTGCCTGAAAAATTCTTTTTCCATCCCTTCACTATCAGTCTGTGTGAATCCTTTGTTCTGAGGTGGGTCTCTTGTAGACAGCAAATATGTGGGTCATGTTTTCTTATCCATTCAGCTACCCTATGTCCTTTGATTGGGGCATTTAATCTATTTATGTTTAATGTTATTATTCATAAGTACTTGTTGGTTATCATTTTTATTTTTAATATTTGTGTTTCTTCTCACCTTTCTGTTATTTCTTTTTACAGCAGTCCCTTTAGCCTTTCTTGCATTGCTGGCTTGGTGGTAATAAACTCCCTTAGTCCTTTTTGTCTGTGAAGCTCCTGATTCCACCTTCAATTTTGAATGAGAGCCTTGCTGGGCATAGTATTCTGGGATTCAGTCCCTTGGTTTGCATCACTTTGTATATTTCATTTCATTCCCTCCTAGCCTGGTGTGTTTCTGCTGAGATATCCATTGATATTCTAATGGGAGATCCCTTGTATCTAACTTTCTCTCTCTGGCAGCTTTTAAGATTCGCACTTTGTCGTTGATGTTTGCCAATTTTTTTTTAAATATATTTTATTGATTTTTTACAGAGAGGAAGGAAGAGAGATAGAGAGTTAGAAACATCAATGAGAGAGAAACATCGATCAGCTGCCTCCTG
>NW_006293550.1:276077-282991 GCF_000327345.1 Myotis davidii
ATTTTGTCAGATATAAGTTTCGCAACCCCAGCTTTTTTCTTATATCCATTTGCATGAAACATTTTTTTTCCATCTTTCACTCCCAGTCTGTGAGAATCCTTTGTTCTGAGGTGAGTCTCTTGCAGACAGCAAATATATGGGTCATTTTTCTTATCCATTTAGCTACCCTGTGTCTTTTGATTGGAGCATTTCATCCATTTACATTTAATGTTATTATTGAAAAGTACTTGTTTGTGGTCATTTTTATTCTTAATGTTTGTGTTTCTTCTTATCTTTCTGTTTCTTCTTTTTACAGCAGTCCCTTTAGCATTTCTTGCATTGCTGGCTTGGTGGTAATAAACTCTCTTAGTCCTTTTTTGTCTGTGAAGCTCCTGATTCCACCTTCAATTTTGAATGAGAGCCTTGCTGGGCATAGTATTCTGGGATTCAGTCCCTTGGTTTGCATCACTTTGTATATTTCATTTCATTCCCTCCTAGCCTGGTGTGTTTCTGCTGAGATATCCATTGATATTCTAATGGGAGATCCCTTGTATGGTACCCATATTATGCGGATGTTGTTTCATTTTGTGTTGTCCCAAAGCTCCCTTAGGCTCTCCTCTTGCTTTTTAAATTTTCTTTCCAGTCGCTGTGTGTTTGTGTTTTTTCCCACCTTGTCTTCTAGCTCGCTGATGAGGTCCTCAGCCTCTTCTAGTCTACTGTTTAAGCCTTCCATTGTGTTCTTTATTGCAGCTATGTCGTTCATTTCCTCTTGGTTCTTTTTCATATTGGTGACATTCTCATTCAGCTCCTTATAATTCTCATTGAGTTGTGTATATTTGTCATTGAGTTGCATGTATTTGTCATCCAGCCATTTGAGCATTCTTATAACCATTACTCTGAATTTTTTCTCTGAGAAGTTACTTGCCCCAGTTTCATTTAACTCCCTTTGTGGTGATTTATCTTTTTCTTTCCTTTGGGGAATGCTTTTTTTTTCTCTCCCCATGTTTTGCTCTAACGTTTTAATTGTTTCTGTGTCCTAGATCTGACTGCTTTGCTACCCAGGTTCTTTTGAGGATGGTGCTGCTGGTGTGATCTCTCAGGTCTCCTGAGCTTGGTAATCTAGCATAACTCCCTACTTGAGCTATTTGGGTTTTCTTGATGTAGGCCTGTGAGCTGTAAAGGTGCAACTGAAGCGTCCAGATGTCAGCAGCTGGGGAGGGAGATGTCCCAATTTTTGCTGCCTTGTGTCCTAGGTTGAAATCACACATGCCCAGCAGGGGCTCACGGATGTACCCAGGACCTATCTGTCGGAGTGGTGGGGCTCAGGAGGCCTTCACACTGGAAAGGCACTGCTGTGGTGTCCAGAGTTTTATAGCTGTAGGTTGGGAAGATTCAGTTTTTGCTTCTGGACCTGTGGTTGGATACACATGCTCCCAGTGGCAGCTCACAGGGCACCCATGGTGTGCTTGCCAGCGCGGTGCCCTGGCACACTCTGAAGGGCCCTTGTTGAAGCCAAGCGATGATCAAGACGCCTGTGGGTAGGTATCCAGGACGAGGGTATTCAGAATTTCTACTGCTAGGGCAGTGCACCCTTGTTTGATAAGAGCACACCTGTGAAGCAGTGGGCTGAGGAGGCCTGAGCACTGTAAAAGCATGACTGTAGTGTTCAGAGTTCTGCAGCTGTGGAGTGGGAAGACTCAGTTTTTGCTGCTATGCCTGTGGGTGGATACACACACGCCCAGTGGCAGCTCATTAGGGGTACCCATGGTGCATTTGCAGCGCGGAGCTCTGACGCACCTTGAAGTTGTGCAACAGTGTCTGTGGGCAGTTATTCAGGAGAGTAAACTCAGAATTTCTGCTGCAGGGCAGTGCGCCACTGTCTGTACAATATCGCACCCAGTGGGGCGCTCACAGCAGCTCCCAGGGGCTGCCTGTGGGGTGATGGGCTCTAGAGGCTTGCAGGCTGGAAACGCACAAATGTGGTGCCCAGAGGCCTGCCACTGGGGATGGGGAAGCTGCACTTACTGCTGCAGCAGCGGTGCTCCTTTGGAGGTGGAGGTCCTAGGGTCTGCAAGTCTGTGGGTGTGGCAGCAGGATTTTGGGTGGAATGGCTGCCGGGTCGCAGGCAGTGTCCAACGGCTGTCTGGGTGGTGGTGTTGATGAGTTGCTAAATGAGGCCACTCTTCCTTTCAAGATGGTGTGGGCTCCGTGCCCAAGTCCCACAGTCTGGGGAATGCCCACAGCGGTTGTAGTCTCTCCCTATCCAGGAGAGTCTGGTCTGCCAGCCCCTGCTACTCCTCTCAGATTTAACTGTCCCTCACTCACTCACACACACACACACACACGCATCCACACACTCTCCCTTCACCCTCTCACTCACTCACATCCTCTCCCTCACCTCTGTCCTGCCAGCTGCCATCTTACTTTTTCTAGATAAGATTTTAATCTATATATATAAAAGCCCAGTGACCAAATGTCGGAATGACCAGAACAACCGGTGAACCAGTTGCTATGATGCACACTGACCACCAGGGGGCAGACAGTCAACACAGGAGCTGACCCTGGTGATTAGTGTGCTCTCACAGTGGGAGTGCCACTCAGCTGGGGCTGCTCCCACGGCGAGCCTATCCCTGCAGGCCACGCCCCCCACCAGTGCACGAATCCATGCACCAGGCCTCTAGTCCTATATAATAAAGAGGCAAATTGACCATCAATCCAACACACAAGATGGCCACCCCATGTGGTCAAAGATGGCCACCCCCATGTGGACACAGATGGCCACCACAAGATGGCCAGCAGGGTAGAGCAGTTGGGAGGGACAAGACCTGCAGTGGAGGGCAGTTGGGGGCAATCAGGCCAGCAGGGGATCAGTTAGGCCTTGATCAGGCTGGCAGGGGAATGGTTAGGGGGTGATCAGGCTGGCAGGCAGAAGTGGTTAGGGGCAATCAGGCAGGCAGGGAGACAAGTGGTTAGAAGCCAGCAGTCCTAGATTGTGAGAGGAATGCCTGATCAGACATCCATCAGTCAGACATCCCCCAAGGGGTCCCGGGTTGGAGAAGGTGCAGGCTGGGCTGAGGGACACACACCCCCATGCACGAATTTCATGCACCCGGCCTCTAGTGTAATAATAAAATTCTAATGATATAATTTTAAACAGATAAAAAATACTAAATAGAATATTGACTATCTAGTATTGCATAAATTTTGTAAAAAAATAGATACATAGATTGTAAATGTATAAAAATCATTTATGCAATAAAATACTCTTGTTAATAAAGCTTTTGGAATAATGGGATATCTGGTGATATTTAATTACTTATTTACATTTTCCTACATTTTATAAATCTAATCACCTTATATTTTCCTTACATATCAGAAAAAAAATATTTTTTAAAAGATTAAAATCAAATTTCTGTGTTCTTTTTCTTCTATAATTAGGAATTAGACTGAAGCTTTAGCCTAATATTTAAAGCACCACAATATTTAAAACACCTAAGAGATAAACCATTAGTAAAATGATGTTTCTCTGTGCTCCTGATGAGTATATTAGTTAAAAAAAATTATTTCAAGTGACAGAAACTCAAACTGTGTTATTAGAACCCTGCAACATTCAACCTAATGGGTGGAAAATGCAGAAAGAAGGGTATTCTCTACATATCTCT
Organism: Myotis davidii; assembly: GCF_000327345.1. NCBI lineage: Eukaryota > Metazoa > Chordata > Mammalia > Chiroptera > Vespertilionidae > Myotis > Myotis davidii. Next base: position 279,719 of record NW_006293550.1, read on the forward strand.
GCTTCTTTCATTCTTCATTGGAGTCTAGTAAAGCAGCCTGGCTCTCTCCACAGGACATAACTCATCCCACTACATGCTCTAGAGCTTCTTATGTTACTACTAGAGGCCCAGTGCACATGAAATCGTGCGTGGTGAGGATCCCTAGGCCATCTTCTGCCCACTCCCCAGTCCCCACCGCCACCCCTTGGTTCTTTGTGGTGTCCTGATCGCAGCATGGCTCTGGTTCCCCAGAGCCTATGGGCCCAGGGGAGGGACCAAGAGGTCATTGTTCCGCCCTCTCCCCGCCCTGCTGCCACTCACCTGGGTTTGCCATGGTTCCCCGTTTGCCCAGCTGCGATTGGAGCCTAAGGGCTGGGGGCGGGACCAAGAGGTTGACGGGCTCACCAGTCCCACACCGCTACCACTCACCTCAGTTCCCCCTGGTTCCCTGATCACAGCATGACTCCGGTTCCCAGGAGACTGCAGCTGACAGGTGGGGATCAAGAGGTCGCTGTTTTGCCCACTCACCAGTCCCACCCCACTGCTCCATTCACTGTGGTTCCCTGTTCGCCATGCTGTGATCAGAGACTGCGGGCCAGAGTGGGGGGAGGAGAGAAGGACTGAGAGGTGCTCAATGCACCTCATGGTGACTGGTGGAATGGTCATTTTGGTCGTCACGGTCACTGCATTTTTATATATATAGGATGCTGACTAATATGACAGAGTAGGATTCTCTGACTCAGTTTCAGAATTCAGAAAGATACTGATCAATCTAATTTGGATCAGGTGCATTTTTTTGTGGCTAGAAGAAAATTAATAAGGAAGCCTCCAGAAAACCACAGAGCTGAGAGAGTCAGAGAGGGCAATTCTCAGAAATGGGAAGCTGGAGAGAATATAATGTGTCAAGTAAAACAACCGTGAAGACACAGGTTTATTCACACACTATTTCTAATTAATGACTAAATCATCTTCAATTAATAAACTATTTCAATTAGTATTTTAATGGATTACATTTCATAATACTGTAGAATAGTGATTTTATCATGTAGGAATATTTCTAAACAGTTTTTAAACCATCTCCCCAGTGTGTGTTTTATATATTTGTAATATAGTGAATATCTTTGTCTAAACAATATTTTCAAAAGCTCTTTCCAATAAAAATATATCCCTCATATATATAATTTTAAATTGTATAGCACACATCTTTAAAGTAAAAATAAATAGGTAAAAGTAGGTTTTAATAGTATATTCAATATAACCAAATACATCCATAATATTCTTATTTTAACATGTCATATAGCTACATTTTAAATATTCAACAGCATCTCTGGCTAGTGGCTACTCTAATGGATGATGTAGCTCTAAAATATATACCCTATATACGTAAATGCATAGAATATATGTTCTCTTTATGTGCATATATGTTAAATATAAAATATATTTATCCAATATATATTTTTACATATAAATAATGAATATATTTGTCCATGCATTCTATAAAAGTAATAGTATTGATATAATATAATATTAAATATATACAAAATTTTTTTTAGAATTACAGGACAATATAAAAATAAGTTCTAATGGTTTCATTCACTTCCCATTGTATCATGGGTGACTGCAAATGACTTTGGAGACTAATGCTGTTAAGATTTAATTCAATATGCTTCTCAAGGACATAGGAATCTCAAAATACTGTGTTTGTGTGAATCAATGAATTTAGAAGGTAATTCAATCAATAACAGGAAAAGTATACGAAGAATGAGGTAGGTAATGGATGAAATATATTTCTGATTCCTCTTCACTTAACTTTAATGATGATTCACTAAAATTGTCTCTCTTACACCAGAAAACTCTTTTTTTATAAAATAGAACTTCCAAGGGGTAGTATCAAACAAAATGGAAAGTCTGATTCAATAAAACTTAAAACAAGTATAACAAAATTCAACATCTTTTCTATTTTATAAGATGTTTCATGAGCATACATAAGTGGATTTGAACACCACTTCCCACAGACAAAATCAAGAGAAGATCTTACAGTTAAATCAGAAATTTAAAACAATTTTCAATCTCTTTCTCGATGTTATTGAAATTTTAAAGAAAAAAATGGAAAGTTCTACTCCTACTTATTTCAAAAAATGATTGAAAAGGCTTTTGAGAACCTTATTATTTTCCCTATTGTTCCATGAAAGTCTTTTTGAAAAATTGTTTAAGGTTGTTGAGAACTGTGCTCATCTCCAGGTAGTCTTTCACTTGAAAACTATTTCAGGACAGTTTGGTGCTGAGGAAGCTGAAACACGGGGAAATGCAAATTAAGCTTCTAGGGGGGGACCTGGCTAAATAGCATCAGTCCTATAATATGGCGAGGGGCAGCAGGCAGGGCCTGAGAGGCACCATGCATAGATCTATCAGCTCTGCCTTTAGTTTCCTTCCTCATGCCAACTTGAGTGATCAAGTTGAGTGAGAGGCTTAGCTCTGATGGGAAAACTGATCTTAGGTGATTTCTCATCACTGTCAGTCACATCAGCTTTGCTTATCTCCTTTTGATCTTCACCTATGAAATTTAAGGGTGATTTTCATGTGAGGGAAAAAAATAAATACATGTGCAGTGAGAGTGTCTGCCCTGCCATGGTTGATTTAGGAATTTAAAAACTCTAAATTAAAATGAGAAAAGGTAAATTGACTTCTGAACTCTACTAGAAATCATCACTTTTTTAAATGTATATTTTCTTCTCAAATATCTACAACTGTTAGTACATAAGCACAATGATGCTCTTTAGGGTTGACAACTCATTATTTTCCCCTTCTCTGTATCAGCTAGGAGTGCAGAAAAGTAATTAAGACACTGTTTTCCCCATCTCAGTAGTAACCAGGCACTTTGTTGAACCAATGAGATGAGAATATACATAAACATATCTGAAAACTGGTAAAGCAATTAAAATTTCTTTGAGAACATCCTATCTAATAAAAGACAAAAATGGTAATTGGCGTACGACCAATACCCTTTTCATTGGCTAATCAGGGCTATATGCAAATTAACTGCCAACTAAGATTGGCAGTTAACTGCCAACAAGATGGCGGTTAATTTCCATATGTAGGCACAATGCAGGGAGGCGAAAGGGAAAGCAGGAAGAAGCCCCCTGCCACTGACAGTGATCAGAAACCCAGGGGGGAGCTAAGAGCTGGCGGAGGCGTCAGGCCTGGGCAAGGGGCCGATCAGGCGATCGGAGGGGGGTGGGGGTCTACGCCTCTGGCCGAGGCCTCAGGCCTGGGCAAGGGGCAGAGCACGCAATC
>NW_006293550.1:283738-293369 GCF_000327345.1 Myotis davidii
TTATTTGTATATCTTACTCATTAAAAGTGAATCAATGTAATCCTGAATCTACATTTTCACATTGGTTCTGTCTAATGAACCAGACTCATATGTCCTGCATAACATTTTCCCTGAAAAAGCTCTTTCTGCAGCCTCATCCCTTTAAGTAAAGGCAACACCAACTTTGAAGATGAAAGGTGCAAAAACTGTGGCACCATCTTTGACTCCTCTCTTGCACACCTTGATCCCTCCTTTGGGTAAATTCTACCAACTCCATCCTCAAAATATACCCCAAAGTGCCGGAGTGAATGGGAAGATATACTCTCTTTGTGTTATTATTAAACAGGGCTGGATGATCAGGCTTGTGACCAAGTTCTGTACACTTTTTTAAAGGGTTGATTTTGAAATACAATCTAGGAATTGTTCTTTTGGTGAGTTTGTAACAGATAAAGGAAGCTTCTTCGCACCTCCTCAGCAGTGCTAAGGATGCTCAACTGAAGCTTAGGCCTGTTCCCTGCTGGAAAGTGGACATCCCCCAAGGGCTTCCGGGTTGCCAGAGGAATGTCTGACTGCCAGTGTAGACCCGATCCCCCAGGGAGCGGGCCTAAGCCAGCAGATGGACATCCCCCGAGGGGTCCCAGACTGTGAGAGAGCACAGGCCGGGCTGAGGGACCCACCTGAGTGCACAAATTTTTGTGCACTGGGCCTCTAGTTAATTGTATAATAAGGATCTACTGAATTCGTAAATTTTTGACTTAAGAAAAATAATAAGTTCCCCAAACACAATTATATTGTGAGTTTAAACCAGACTTTAATATAATAAACATCTTTGGTATATATTAATTGCCAGGCATATAAGGAATACTCAGAACAATATTCCCTTCATAAAGAAGGAGTCTTTTGATCATGTTAGAGAACTATAGTCTTCATTCTTTATACTAGAGGCCTGATGCACAAAATTTGTGCAAAGGGCTAGGCTCTCATAGCCATGGCAGCTTGCCTCGGCCCTTTCAGCCACAGTGGCTTGCCTCGGCCCTCACAGCCCCAGCTTCATCCAGAGGTCGTCTGAAAAGATGTCTGGAAGGTCATTCAGCTGTCCGGTATGATATATATCTTTGGTATATATTAATTGCCAGGCGTATAAGGAATACTCAGAACAATATTCCCTTCATAAAGAAGGAGTCTTTTGATCATGTTAGAGAACTATAGTCTTCATTCTTTATACTAGAGGCCTGATGCACAAAATTTGTGCAAAGGGCTAGGCTCTCATAGCCATGGCAGCTTGCCTCGGCCCTTTCAGCCACAGTGGCTTGCCTCGGCCCTCACAGCCCCAGTTTCATCCAGAGGTGCCTCGGCCCTCGCAGCCCAGGCTTTGTCCAGAAGGACGTCCAGAAGGATCTTCAGCTGTCCAGTCTAATTAGCATACTATGCTTTTTTTATTATAGATATTCACTAGAGGCCCGGTGCACGAATTCATGCATGGGTGGGGTCCCTTGGGGTGGCCTGCAGAGATAGGATCTCAGCTCGCACCCCAGCCTCGCAGCGCTGCAGCCCCGCCTGAAACCTCACCTTGACCTGGCGCTGCCCCCTCAGCTGCTCCACCATCCACCTATGGGGCGATCGGTCAAGGCTGGGCCCCCCACCTAGCTCCCTAAGGGCCTAGGAGCCAGGCAGCAGCCCCACCCCCACCACAAAGGCTGGTCACTATCTGTGTGGCTATCAGCAGGGCGATTGGGCCTCAACTCACACCCACCTTGGCCTGGTGCGACCCGCTCACCTGCTCTACCATCCCACCACAGTCCCACTCTCATTGGGGCCCATTGGGCCAGCAGCACCTAACTGCTGCCCGCTGCCAGTGCCACATTGCCAATGTTCCACACTGCCCCCTGGTGGCCAGTACATGTCATAGTGAGCTATCGAACTCCCAGTCTCTGGGTCGAACTCCCAGCTGAATGACTGCCCAAAGGGACAATTTGCATATTAAGCTTTTATTATATAGGATTCCTCTACAATTTTTTTTGCATGAATATTGCTGAGAATTCATTCCTTCTGGATTTATGCATTTCCCCTTTGTTCTATAACTAGGACTTCACAGCCCTGATTGAATCCTCTTACAGAATCACCTTTCCTTTTCTTAGCCGTGTCACACCGCAATGTTTCCATTTTTGATCTGTACCTGAACTCTCTTCCTCTCCTGTATACTGCACGCCAGCACATAACACTCTCCGCAACTGCCTGACACTATTATCGAAGCTTTCCCCTGCACTCGCTGCAAGCACCCTCTCACTTAGATGTTCTCTCACAGAATTAAATTGCCATATGTCTCCTTATTTGTGCTTGTGCATTCTGAGCTCTGAGCTATTCTTTATAGATTTTGCCTGCCTTGGCAACAAAACATCTTTAGTCTGTGGCAGGCTATCTATGTGGGCACTTTCCTCCCCCAACCTTAGCCACCTGGCCAGTCAGGTCTTTCATTTCTCTGAGAATATTTTCCTTTTCTTTTTTCACATAAGAAAAGAAGCCACTTAACCTTTTAATAAAGCAACATCACCTTAGACTAAGAAAACTGGCCTGTATGTTTACTATCACCAGAAAGACCATCAAAAGAACAGATATTTTTAAATATTCTTTTCAAACTACATGACAAATGTATAATAAACTTCTTTCTCTGGACATTTCAGAACTGTCAAAACCAATTGTTCTCCTATAAATGTTGGCAACAACTATAGGTTTACAATAGCACAGCATGCTCTGCTTTTTTTTTTAATCCTCACCTGAGGATATCTTTTCATTCATTTTTGAGAGAGGGGGAAGGAAAGGGAAAGACAGAAACATCCATGTGAGAGAAAAACATCATTTGGCCACCCTCAACTGTCCCTTTCCCCCCCAACCACTGAATGCGCCCCAACTTGGGGATCAAACCTGTATCCCAGGTATGTGTCCAGATTAGGATTTGAACCCATGACCCTTTGGCATGTGAGATGACGCTCCAACCAACTGAACCACCCAGCCAGGCCTCTGCTTTCTTATGATAACTGTACAACAGGACAAATTAAAAATCTGGATTTTAATTACCTTTCCAAATGTTTGCTTCTGTTGGAGGTATTTTAAAATTCCAAAACCTCAGTAAAACGGGGACTAAAACAATAAAAAAAATTATCTCCTTGAATAATACTTGTCCTCAGATCAGCACTTTATAATTTGTCTGAGGAAGCATTCTACAAGAAGAGAATTAGCTTTCTATTGATGATAACTTTCAACGTGTATTTTGTAAGAAGAGAAAGTCAAATACTATATGTTCTCATATGTGAAGTCTAAGAAAGCTGGATTCATAGAATAGAGAGTAGAATGGTGGTTGCCAGAGGTAAGGCAGTGCAGAAAATGGGGAAATATTGGTCAAAGAAAACAAACTTCCAGCTTTAAAATGAATAACTTCTGAAAATCTAATGTACAACATGGTGTGTATAGTTAACAATACTGTGTTATATACTAAAAGTTGTTTAGAGAATAGATCTTAAACGTTATCACCACACACACAAAAGTAATTTTGTGAAGTGATAGAGGTATTAACTAGCTTTTTGAGGCAATCATAACTCAATATATATGTGTAGCAGATATCACATTGTATATCTTAAACTTACACAATGTTATATGCCTATTATATCTCAAAAAATCTGGGGGAGGGGGCTAAAGTCACTCAGCACCATGACAATTTGCAAAAAAATATTGCTCTTAAATCAATAACTATTTGAACAAAAAGGAATACCGAAGTCATATTCATGTCTTTGGCTCAATTCTTCCATATAGTACCATAGGCATTTAATACTTATCTGATTTTTAAAATTATGCATTTCACTAGCATTCTGTATATTTCAAGTGCTTTTATATGTAACTAGGGGCCCAGTGCATGAATCAATGCACCTTGAAAGGAACTGTGGGCTGCGAGACTGCAGAGGGCACAGGGCCAGGTCTCGGCCCATCCTTCACACCCCCTACCAGTGGGGTCCCCTCTCTACTGGAAGCCCCACTCCTGCCACCACTGCTCCCACGCACTGATGGTACTGGCCCCAATTGCACTCACTGATGGCACGAAGCAATTGGGGCCAGCACCAGCAGCAGGTGCGAGCGGGGCCAGCATTGTTAGCAGGTGCAAGTGGAGGCTGCTGCCCCAAACGCCCCTCCGGAGCAGGGGGAGGTGGAGAAGCCCTGAGGTGCGATCAGGGCCAACAGCCACCACTTGCACCTGCTGACGGCAGCAAGCAATTGGGATTGGCGCTGGGCACCAGCAGCAGGTGTGAGCAGTGGCTCCGGCGCCAGCAGCGGGTGCTAGTGCAGCTGGCGCTGGCAGCAGATGCGAGAGCCAGGCAGGACCACAGCATGCGGGAGCAAAGAGTTTTCAGTAACCATCAGAGGCTAACCCCAATGACAGCAACAGGTGCCCCACCTTGGTCTGGCAACCCAGTCACCTGCTCCACAATCCCACTGTGGATGATGTCCCCCATGTTTTTAGCTCTGCCACCTACTGCCAACACTTGCTATGTTCCACATACGCCCCCTGGTGGTCAGTGCATATCATAGTGACTGGTTGTTCGGTTGTTCTGCCATTCGGTCTATTTGCATATTAGGGTTTTATATATATAGATACAATGTAAGTGCTATGTAAACAGTTGTGTCACTGCATCCTTTAGGAAATGACAAAAAAAAAGTCTGAGGAGGTTCAGTATAGACACAACCATTTAGGTCTAACTGTATGGTACACGTCAGCAACATAACATTTTTTTCCCAAAAATTTACAACTGGTGGTTGTTTGAATCCATAGATTTGGAATCTGTAGGTAAGGAGTGCCAAATGTAGTTATTCCCTGAGGTGAGTTGGGAAAGACCTCATAGAGGAAAAAGACACATTAGTTAATTCATGAAATATGATGACATTTTACCAGGTAAATGGGATTCTGGGTTCAGGTTGGGAAAGAAAGAGCAGTCCAAGAAGACTGCTAATGAGTCAAAAAAAAAAGGACAGTAATCCAACTTAAGTTCTGAAAAGAAATATCTTTCTGTTATTTGATAAAATAAATTTTCAAGCAAATTAATCATGTAAATTCTATTTTTTTATTTTGTTTTGTCTTGCTTGGTAAAATTAAATTTGTCTATTGTGGTTGCAATCGAGGATTGTTATGTGTTTGGAATCTGGGGTCTGGGAGTAGAAATGGTGAGGGATGATAGTTGCAAGAAATCAAATAAAAAAGATAGGTAAACATACACATTTTTTTCTTTGACACTCACCAAGAGGTGCAGTGTATGTACCCTCCCTTTGGATGGGTTTTGTGACTACATGGCCAATAGAACAAGAGGCAAGTGCTTACATTGGTATCTTGAACTCCTGTCTGCCTTTTTCTAGAGGCTGCAAGGAAACATAATCTTATGACAGGAAATCCAGGCTGAGCTCTAGCCAAGAATGAGCATCATGTTCCCAGCCACATAAAAGAGTCACTTGAAGGTGGACCCTCAACCCTCATATATGCCTCCCAGCAATCCTTCATGGAGCAGAGATGAGCTATCTCTTTAGAGCAATGAACAATACAGATTCATAAGAAAAATAAAAATGTCTTATTGCTTTAAATCACTAGGATTGGGGGGGGTTTCTATGCAGCCATAGATCACTGGAACATAGGCGATTCGTGAAAGGGTCCCGATGGGTAAGGAGTAGATTGGCTACTTCTTTTGATTAGGTGGAGAGATGATAGCACAGGGGGTGGAGGAGAATGATTGCATGTTTCACTAAATCAGATGACAATCATATTTTTAACCCAGAAGGTAAAGAATGGATTTTAATGATTCTTGAAAGCAGCAACATTTTAGGAAAGCTCCTTATTAAACTGTTGGAGATGTGTCATAAATAAGATTCATAGCATAAAACTGCTTTGCCATCACTGAATTTTATCAGTGACAGAAAAAAAAATTATGTTCTGAATACAGGAAAAGTAACCATAAAATATGAAAACTTACTCTCCCTCAAAGAAACCGTTGAAATTTGAAAGTTTTTCCTAAATCCCAGAGTACAATCTAAAGCTGTTTGAGACCTTCCTAAAATACTCATTATATATGATTTTTAAAATTCTGTATTTTCCTCAAGAACACATTGTTTTTATTATAAATCTAGAGGCCTGGTGCACAAAATTTGTACACTCTGGGGGAGGTCCCTCAGCCCGGATTGTGAGAGGGTGCAGGCCAGGCTGAGGGACCCCACCAGTGCAGGATCAGGGCCAGGGAGGGACACAGGAGGCTGGCCACTGGGGAGGGACTGAGGGAGGTCTCCAGGATGTGTCCAGCCCATCTCGCTCAGTCCCGATCGGTCGGACCCCAGCAACAAGGCTGAACCCCAGCAAGCTAACCTACCAGTCAGATCATCTGCCCCCTGGTGGTCAGTGCACATCATAGAGAGCGGTTGTATGGCCTTAGCATATCATTGGCATATTACACTTTGATTGGTTGAATGGCCAACCAGACACTTAGCATATTAGGCTTTTATTATATAGGATATAACCCTTGATTATACACCCAAATAACCAGAGCCATAACACCATGGCTTGCCCCACTGCTATTTAGTCTTTTTTGAGAATACTTGTGAATTGCTTGTTTGTTTGTTTTTTATTTTATTTTGTGTTTTGTTTATTCAAGTTTCCTTAGCTTCTATAAATGATGGTTTGGGAAAAGATTATCATCCTTATAATTCCTATTTTGCTCCATAATTACAGTTTTGAAAATCTTCCAAATATTCCAGAAAGAAGTCACCAGTGCAGAACCCTTTTCTAAAGAGTATTACTGTGCATGACTAGTGGTCACTTATTGTCACATACATTTTATATTTGGGGGACAGCAATTTGACACATGGATATTGAAATCTATTTGTAATAAGCCTTATTGCTATGCTTCTTGCATTCCTCAAATGATGCATATAAGGAAAATTTTCAAAAGCCAATTGCAAGGGAAAAATAATTAAGCTCTAGGTAAAAGAAAACAGAGTTTATCAACTCACTAGGAAACTTCCTTCCAGGGCGTAAGGCAACATAAATCACACCCCACTCTCTGCCTCTGGAAAGCTTGCTCTAGGCTAAAAACGGAGGATGCTGAGATAGCTGTGTAACTGTTGAAGTGATGAATATCTATACTAGAAAAAGACTGCATGAAAAGTTGAATTAGCAGCCACAATTTAAAAATTAGAAGTTTCCATATAAAAATTCAGTTCTCTAGCTTCTCTTAAAAAGAGAACAACTGGCAGGTCTGTGCCCACATTCCCACATGGCAACCTCTAGCTAGGCAGCAGAGTGTCTATTTAGAAGGGACCTAGGAACTCCAGTCCTCGCCTCTCTCTGCTTGGGCTCCCTACGGCTGTATGTCCAGTTTCCATCTACCATCTCACTTAGACAGTTTATTTTCTTATAGTTAAATTATGAAAAAGTGAAATATTTTTGTGTCCATATTTCTAGCAAAAGTAAGAAGACAAAATTTAGTTGAAAAAGGGCAAATGATTCCATAAATATTGGTTATATCCAAGCTACTTTGCTTAATTATATTTCTCATTCCTTGCCCCCATAGGAATGGAGCTTACTTCCCCTGTTTTTAGACTGTCAGGATAAATTTTTTGAACCAAAAGAAAACTGTTGACTGTACTTTCCTAGAATATGCCCACTGAGAAAGTCAATCCAACCATCCTTGGTCATTTACAATTTGGGAGTTACTTTACCTTCTCAACAGTTTACCTTCAGTCTCAGTATTATAATTCTCACATATGTTAAAATACTTTCTGAAAGGGTTAAAGAGAATAAAATGGGGCAGAGAGAAAACTTATTGTGCTCAGCAGATATCTTGCAGAAAGCTTGCAACCTTAAGCACACGTAGCCCAGATAACCACTAGCCATCTGATCCTGAGAGTAATCAAGGGCAGACCAGACTTGAACTATCAGCGAAGTGGCTTACAGCCAGCAAAAATTAATAAAAACCCATCTCTCCCTCCTCTCTTCACTGACTCCACTTCGTCGGACTCAGCCCACCTGCACCCAGGTGCCTGTAATAAAATCTCTTTCAATACATTATGCCCTCATATCATAGGTGCGCAAACCCAGCCCACTCAGAACCTTTCACTTTCCAGCTTCAGGTTATTATTATCCTTAGAAGTCTCCTGTCTTGTGGCCATTAACCCATTCGGCCATTCCTGAGTACCACAATCAAATCCACGGGAAGGCAGGGTATGTTTCTAGTACCACAGAATATTTTAACCATCCATTTATTTTTTTTAAAATATATTTTATTGATTTTTTACAGAGAGGAAAGGAGAGAGATAGAGATAGAGAGTTAGAAACATCGATGAGAGAGAAACATCGATCAGCTGCCTCCTGCACATCCCCCACCGGGGAAGTGTGCGCAACCCAGGTTCATGCCCTTGACCAGAATCGAACCTGGGACCCTTCAGTCCGCAGGCCGACGCTCTATCCACTGAGCCAAACCGGTTTCGGCTTTAACCATCCATTTAATTGCAGTTCCCAATTTCCCCTAATGGTCTCCTTACCCAGACTGTAGAAATTTAAGCAATCCAACTTAAGTTTGAAAAACAAAAATCTTCCTGTTATAGAATAAAATAAATTTTAAAGCAGATTATTCAGGTAAATGTCTGAATTTTTTGTTTTGTTTTGCTTGGGAAAAATTACCCTTGGATGGAGATGGGAATATAGAGCCATGCCTGGTATTAGGAAATGATCAGACCTCACAAATCTAATGTGAGTGCTTATAAGTACCTCTGTTGCCAACCATGGCCTTGGGAAAGCAAAATGCCCTGAGCAGGATCATCTATAATGAGGTAATGTCAATAATTTTATTTTTTAAAATATATTTTTATTGACTTCAGAGAGGAAAGAAGAGGTAAAGAGAGAGAGAAACATCAATGATGAGAATCACTGATCGGCTGTTGCCTCCCCCATGTGTCTGGACCAGAGCCTGACATGGAACCTACAACTGAGATAGGTGCCCTTGGCCAGGAATCTAACCTGTGACCCTTCAGCCACCTGGGACCCTTCAGTCCGCAGGCTGATGCTCTAGCCACTGAGCCAAACCAACTAGGGCTATGTCAATAATTTTAAAAGTAAACAAACCCAACTGTTAAAATAGAAGTAGGTATAGATATATAGTCATGCATGTAGAGAGAGGTAGAGGTAGAGGTAGAGGTAGAAGTAGAGGTAGAGGTAGAGGTAGAGGTAGAGGTAGAGGTAGAGGTAGAGGTAGATAGAGATAGAGATAGATAAAGATAGATAGAGATAGATACAGACATGGAAATACAGAGAGATTTCCAGACACAGAAGAACCAGCAGAAAACATTAACAGGTAATCAACAAAAGCCAGAGCATTGATTAGCTGTTTTCAGTTTGGGGCGGTACTGGTTGGTCATTAACGTCTGCTTACGGGAGAAGCAAGTTAATAGCAATGTTGCTGAGGCTTTATCTGCTTTCTTTCCTCAGGAGCAGCTATTCTGATTTCTTTAGGCCTAGGGGAAGAAGAGAAACAGTCACCTGTTTCTGGGTCTCTATTGAAGCTTAAAATGAAAAGTAATAGTCCAATTTAATAAAAGGAATTTCCTCTCTCCTGGAGCTGCTGGAAAGAGT
>NW_006293550.1:293398-301775 GCF_000327345.1 Myotis davidii
GAGCTGCTGGAGAATGCAAACCATTCATCGAGGTGTTCGAGTTTTTGTGCAGCTGAACAGACGATGGATAAAAGTTCAGGTGCTCTGTGATTAGCGCTGGGCAAGTGCTTCAGGCAGGCAGCCAATGCCCAAAGACACAGCATTGCTGTGGCCTGCCAAACCAAGGCTTTAAGTAGCCTTAGTTTCTATTCTTTCAAAAGTATGAATTGTAATTGCCATTTTCTGAGACAAATGAAAGACTAACCTGCCTCCTCACAGTGCACATTTCCAGAAGGGATCCTCTCTGGTTATATCAAGAAATCAGCTCTAACTCTTTCCAAGTCACTGAAGGCAGCAGTGACTATCACACGAAATGCATGAAATGTACCACCATGTCATTATTTATCAAAGGGAGATCTGTCCATCATTCACAGTAGAGCCACGGAGGGGAGAGGGATATGGCAAATGCAGATTCCCAGGCCCTGGGCCAGACTACAAAATCAAAATCTCCCAGGTTAAAATTCAGATTCTGTATTTTTCAGCAGATTCAATGATTCTTATTCACGTTGAAATGATAGACCCAATGGTCCAAGGTTATTTTATCATTCCACAAGAATGTATTAGGTACTTACCTTTTAGGCTCAAAAATACTATTTATTCAGTAGTGAGAGTCACAGGCAATTTTACTCTCATAAGTCCTATAGACGTGTAAAATACAAAATGAGTAAGTATGCAAGTAAATCTATTACTACAAATCATGATCACCTCTATGAAGAAAAGAGGATGTATCACAAAAACAGGAAAAGGCAGGAATCCAAGTAAGGAGGCAGACGTGGAGAGCCCTCTCTGAGGAGAACTTTCTCTCCCCCCTCCACCAAATATCTTTTCTTTAAATATGTTAAAACCCAGATTTCTTGCTATGACCTTGGAAAACTTAGTCAGTTCTAAGAAGATTTGAGATAATTCAGTTTTGTTTGTATCTATAAATATTTGTGAATATTTTATTATATTTGATCCTCACAGCAAGCCAGTGAGGTCATCAAAGTGAATATTTTCATCCTTATGTACAGAAGGGAAAAGTGTGGCTTGATTATGGGTCTTATTTCAAATTGACTTCACAGATGAAGAGGGAGAATTCAACAGAGATCCAAAATAGATGTTTTAGGCCATCCAGAAATGTATTTCCTACTGAAGGAAATGTAAAATTGTCCTAATAGAGTAGAATGCCTTCTACCTTGATATCAAAAATTCTCTTGCCTTTATCAAGTAACATGCTACTACTTTATCAAGACTTTAATTTTAGAAATTTCCCAGAGTTCATTTTAGTTTTTAGCCTTGTATTGAGGAGGATATTGTACTAGATCTTTGCAAAAATGATTAATGCATGACCCTATCTCTCATAAAACTTGCAAACTAATGACTAAGAGGAAGATACAATAGTTATCTATATAATATAACCCATAATTAAATAAGTACTAAATTAAAATTTTGACATAATTAACTCATTGAGCAAATATTTAATGAACACCTACTATGTAAGAGAAGCTCTTATGACAAGTGAACCAAGCAAAGCATTTTTATTCAGGTGAACTATGCTGTTAATCAGAAAAAGGATACTGACAGGTAGAAAATTAGAAGAAAGACCATGCTGAAGGGAGAACACAGACAAAATTGAAGAGTGGTAAAAGCATATAATATGTAGGAAAGTGTAAATATGGAATTTTTTAAAGTTTATAAAATGATGTAGAAGAACAGAATGAAAAGTTTGAGATTAGTTCAGAGAAAATCTGTACTGATTTGGTAACTGTTTAAGGCTTTATTCTGAGGCAAAGAAAAGCCATTGTAAGTTTGAAAAGTGGATAAATACACTCCACATACCTGAATTGCAAAAGGTTATGTAAAAAAAGTATGCTTCATATTTTTCTTTGGTTTTATACTTCTTTAATGTACTATATCAAATATATATATCCCTAAAATTATAAAATGTTTAAGCCTCTCAAATTGATATATGTAATTCTCTTTGAAAATCACACTGTCAAGAACCAACTCAGGTGGCTATTATTACATGGCCATGAATTCCTTTCTAAAGAACATAGGCAGAGTGGATCGGAGGGCTCAACTCATTAAAAACATGCCACTGCTTGTACCTGGGCAAGCACCGTGATTTCTCAACACTTACTATAGTGCCTAGCACTTAGCATCAAAATTTCATGAATGAGTGAGTAAATATATGGTAGAGCACAGTAATGTATAACCAACTTTGAAATTTTGATATTTTCAATGATTATATATATATATACGGGTTTAATTTTAGTTTCCTTGACATGATATTACAAAAAAAGACATATTTTCACCACATCACATCCTGAAAATAGCCTCCTCATTTGACTATAGTCCATCTGAATATAGAAGGACAAACTGCGAAAGTAATCAATGTAGATTAAGTAGTCAAGATAGATAGATAGAAGATTAGATAGATAGATAGAGAATAAGTAGATAGATAATAGATATACTGATAGATAGACATATATACACAGGTACATATATGTGCACATGCATGTATTTGCATAATTTTTGTATTTAAATTAAGTATGATTAAAAATATTAACTACTTTTAACAAAAGTTAAGGTAAAAATGTGCTTTTACTTTGTATCATCTTTTCCAGATTGAAACCAAAGCAAATAAAAGTATAGCTCATTTAAACAAAAGTTTACACAAATTTAAATAGTAACATAAAGTCATCCTGTCCCAGTTATCAAGTTTCTTCTTACTGAAACTTTTTTTACATGGCAGCTGCAATTTCTGTAATTATCACAATATATAGAAATCACTTTCATGAGTGAGGTTATTGTTTTTCTTTTTTATGTGATGATTAAATCTATCTAGAAACATACCATCACATTGCAATTCCAAATAATCGCCAAGACTAAGAAATCATAATTAATTGGGGGAAAATATAAATGACATCAAATCTTACCCAACTAAGTAACACTGGAAGGGAAATAATTTGGTTTTTAGCCCTAGCTGGTTTGGCTCAGTGGAGAGTGTCAGCCTGCGGACTGAAGGGTCCCGGGTTTGATTCTGGTCAAGTTCACATGCCTGGATTGCGGGCTCAATCCCCAGTGGGGGGTGTGCGTGAGGCAGCTGATCAATGATTCTCTCTCATCATTAATGTTTCTATCTCTCTCTTCCTCTCCCTTCCTCTCTGAAAATCAATAAAAATTAAAAATAATAATAATTTTTATAGGATGTCTATCATTATTATTGGCAACTCTACAGATAAGAAACACAAAGATGTTAAGCTACCAAATAGTTTTATTAGAAGGTCATACACTTTGAAATTACCATTATTAGCATGGAGCAGAGTTCTCTCCAGCTGCTCATTCTTGCCAACATAGTGGGTAAACAATCATTTTAAGGTAATGTATTTTTAGTCATCCACTTATAAGTTTTTTAGTTGAAAATACAAATAATAAAGGTATGAATATGTGTATGGGACTACAGATATAGGATTTTCCTGTGCTCTTCAAGAATGCATAATCTAAAAGTCACAAAGAAAATTTTAGATTGGGTTTTAATCATCAGGATTAACTAATCAAATAATTTGAATCAAGAAGATTTAATGATGCATTTAGCCCCTTACTAGGTAGAATACTTGAGTATAATTATTTAGGTGTAATGAGCAATGAACACCACTTTATACTTTAAGCAATGTGCCATTTTACAGTGAACTAGAATGATTACAAAAACCCCCTTCTCTCTATCCATGCACCGTGTCCTGTCACTCTCACTCTGAGCTTGACCATGTGATTTGTTTTGACCAATGGGATGCTAGCAAACATGACACAAGCAGAAGCTTGAAAAGTAGTTGTGAATTGGTAATTATTCTCTCCCTGCTTTTGGAAAACCTGTTACATTCACCATGTGAACAAGACTAGAGTAGTTTGATGGATGATGAAAGACTACATAGACCAGAGATGAATCGTCCAAGGCAAGCTTTCCTATACCAGGAAATCTACCAGCTAATATACAAGAAAGCCAAGCAGAAATCAACTGGGCCTGGCCACATTAACAGAATCACCCAGCTGAGCTCAGCACAAATGATCAACTAACAGAATCACAAATGAAGTAAATTACTGTATTTTCAAGCACTACAATTTAGGATGTTCTGTTACAAAGAAAAAGTTAACTGATATTTAGATTAAATGAGTTTCAAATACCCATTGAGTTTTGGAAAATTCCAGATGCTTGTACATCATTCTATCTAGCTCTATTTGCTCTATAACTTAAAAGACCTAGATAAGTGACATTACTTTAATGCAAATAAAATTTCATGAATCTTGGGATAATTTATAAATGTATTTTCTCCCATTCCACATAATAAAGAGGTCAAAATGCAATGTTCTTTTGGTATGAGGATGTTGAAAGTCTATATTTGAATGTGCACAATTTTATGTCTACTTATAGGTGTTGCTCTTTAAGAAACAATTTGTGATTTTTTGATATGCTAATGTTCTTTTGGTATATCTTTATTTGAAGGTCTGTATTTTAAATATGCACACTTTTGTCCATAAGTTCGTCTGGAAGTAGTACGGAAGGACGTCTGGTCTAATTAGCATATTACGCTTTTATTATTACAGTGGGGCCTTGACTTACGAGTTTAATTCATTCCTAGACCGAGCTCGTTAAGGAGCTTGTTAAGGAGCTCGTTAACTCAAATTACTCTATCAACTCAATGCAAAAAATTGGCCAAGAGACAGCTGGTATCTCAAAAAACTCGTTAGTCAGGACACTTGTAAGTCAAGGCCCCACTGTATAGATACTTTTTGAGAGTTATCTAAGTAGCCAGCTAGAACAACAATGAATTCAAAAATAGACATTCATGTAACTTTAATTAGTAAACTTCAAAAGCTATTATTTAAGAACTTCAGGTATTGGCTATTATTTAAGAACTTCAGGTATTGGCTATTATTTAAGAACTTCAGGTATTGTTTTTGTTTTGTTTCCTGTTTATGAAGGAGACCTGAAAGAAGAGAAGTAACCTGAATGCATATACTTCATATTAAAAAAGTTAATGGTTTATCTGATCATTTCATTTGGGTATATATTTTAGTAAAGTATTGACTCTGAAAACTGTTCATTGGGAAAAATAATGCCTTGTCAGTAAGCAGTTTGACAATATATACACATAAAATTTATTTGTTCATAAAGATGTATGTAAGTACTTCTCTAAATTGTAGTTTACAGGACATTCAGAACTGAGATGGGGAAGACTTAAAGGTAGCTAGATGACTGATGTAAAAAGGAATTGAATTGAATTTGACAGCGAAACATGAATTGTTATCTTAAGTATAATGTTATCTAAGACTTACACAAAATGGACTGATGTATAGTTATTTTGTTTTATAGCTACAGGGCAAGGTCACAACACATAGGTACAGTCTCATTTAAATAAATGGAAATATGATTAATATTACTAAGATTATGTCAATCCAAGGATGGAAATAAAAATTTAGAAAACAGATTTCCTAATTAATGTAACAGTGGTGCGTCCTCTTTCCATCTGGAGTCTTGTGGTTGGATGGTGCCTGAAATCACAGTAGCACAGACATGGTACAGTAAACTCTCATTAGAGAGAAGAAGGTCAACTGGCTCTCCTAAATGACATTAGGTCAAAAGCAAAGATGAAAGCACATTTCACAAGTATCCCAAAGATGAGCCTAGATTTGACCTTGAGTAGAGTAACTTAACCTAATGTAATTTTTCTAAGGACCTATATATTCTTCATAATTTTTTTAAATTATAATTTATTCTATGCTCTCACTGTTGGGAATTGAAAATTGAGTCTATTTTTAGGATGAAAGACCACGATGTAGACCATTGAAAGCCAACTGAGAAGTGAAGGGTAGGTAGAGTTGAGGCAGTGGATGTCTTAGGTAAGGAGAAGTTGCCAGGACAACTTTGTGGAACAGGCAAGCATTCTCAAATGTTCATAGATTGTTTCTGTTTTGTTTTGTTTTGTTTGTTTGTTTGTTTTTATATTATTTTTATTGATTGGCTGTCCCCTGCATACCCTCCACTGGGGACCAGGCCCACAACCTGGGTATGTACCCTTGAGCAGAATCGAACCCAGGGCCCTTCAGTCCTCAGGTCGACGCTTTATCCACTGAGGCAAACCAGCTAGGGCAGATTGTCTATGTTTATAAACATTGTAAAGTGTCTATGCTTACAAACATACAATATCTACCATAAATATCTGGGGATAGGGACTTAAGAAGTTGCTGAAATTCCTTGTAGGAAATGACCTAGAAATGTAGGGATTTCATTCTTTTTTTATTTTATTTTATTTTTTATTACAAAGGGTATTACATATGTGTCCATTTTTCCCCCCGCCCTAGACAGTCCCCTAGCCTCCCCTATTCCTCAGTGTCTTATGTCCATTGGTTATGCTTATATGCATGCATACAAGTCCTTTGGTTGATCTCTTACCCCCCTACCTCCCTCCCCCGAACCCTCACATAAAGTATAAAGTTATGAAAAGATTGCTGAAATGTATATTAAATTAATAAAAAGCTAAATCAAACTTTGTTACATTTAAAGCTATGTTCTGTTTCCTTAATACATAAAGTAAAAAAAGTAAAACTAAATAATGAAGACCTGCCTTCATTCATATTCTGAGATGTGAGATTGAATATCATTACAACCTTTTAATAACAAAGTATGCCGAAACTGGTTTGGCTCAGTGGATAGAGCTTCGGCCTGCGGACCGAGGGGTCCCAGGTTCGATTCCGGTCAAGGGCATGTACCTGGGTTGCGGGCACATCCCCAGTGGGAGGTGTGCAGGAGGCAGCTGATCGATGTTCCTCTCTCATCGATGTTTCTAACTCTCTATCTCTCTCCCTTCCTCTCTGTAAAAAATCAATAAAATATATTTAACAAAAAAAAATAATAACAAAGTATTATTTTATCAAAAAGGCCAACTGCCCCTGTTAGGTTTGCTCAAGCAATTAAATTGATAGCCACCCCCACCACCCCGGCCCCAGGAACTGGCTCTTCAGGCTATTTCACTATGGATAGTCCCTTTGTTGAAGACCACATTTCACTTGTGGTGACCACATTCCATTATCCCCCTCCAGGTATTCATAAAGAAGTCTCCACCCCGAAAAAAAATCCGCCAAATGTCCTTTAAAAGCCGCTGACTCCCTTCACTGGGTGCTGGAGCCATCCAGGCTCAGCCACCTGGTGTACAGTAAATTCGTAATCCCTCACCACTCTGGCCTCCTGTGTTCCTCCTTCAGCGACCTAACAGCCCCCAAATAAATCACAAAGCAGTAGCAAGCACTGAAACTGACAAGGACATTTTATCGGAACTAGTTTTTCCTTAGGGCTTGACTCATGTGGAAAAAGGAGATTGTCTGGAGCAGGAACGCAGAGTTTTATTTCTTTTGTATTTTGAATAAGATTGGTCAACCTAGTCCTGAGAAATGTATCTCTTTTTAAAACCCCAAACTGTAATCCAAATACACTATTAACCTAAGTGTGACCTCATTGCTAATAGTTCCTGCCTACCTGTGGGTGTTATGCTTTTGAAGAAACAATTTGTGATTCTTTGATATGTTAATTTAATATGTGTTATGACTTCCTTTTGTTAATAGTGTCCTTTTGTACATTGGATACTAATTGTTAAAAGGGCTTTTTATTTAGAGGATATTTTTCAGATGAGAAACACCTCAAGTGAATATTTCAAGCCTGTACAGCCCTTTGTCACTTTTCGAGAGGTCACCACTCCCTCCATCATTGAAGTAAACAGCAACTTGGGTAATACTTGAGGGCATCACTTCATCTTATCTAATAATAGACAAACATGGTAATTGACACCTTCGCTATGGCTCTAATTGGCTAATCAGCAAGATATGCAAATTAACCCAACCAAGTTGGCCGCAATATCTCCACCGATACAGCTCTTAGGGCAATGGAAACTAAAGGGAAAATAAACAAATGGGACTACATCAAAATAAAAATCTCTGTAAAGCAAAAGAAACTATCAACAAAACAACAAGAAAGCCCACTGCATGGGAGAACATATTTGCCACTGTTATCACTGATAAGGGTTTAATTTCCGACATTTACAGGAAACTCATACAACTTAACAAAAGGAAGATAAACAACCCAATCAAAAAATGGGCAATAAATCTTAATAGGTACTTTTCGAAACAGGATATAAGGAAGGCCAAGAGACATATGAAAATATGCTCAAAGTCACTATTCATCCAACAGATCCAAATCAAAATGACAATGAGGTACCATCTCACATCTGTCAGAATGGCTGTCATCAATTCAACAAATGACCAGTGCTGGTGAAGAAATGGAGAAAAAGGAACACTTGTGCACTGCTGG
>NW_006293550.1:302087-322153 GCF_000327345.1 Myotis davidii
ATAAATAAATATTAAATAAAATAAAAAACATTTCTACACTAAATAAAAGAAATACTACTTTAAACCCTTCATCTAAGTTTTGGCTTTAATAATACTTAACATTATAGTAACATTTTATATTAATTTAATTTTGTTTAATATGGTCACATTTCTAGACATAATATGGACATTTTCCTAAAAATTTTGGGGATTCCTCATAATTTTAACATAAAGAAAAGTAGCATTTTGCTGAACACCATATTTAAAGTGTCATGAAGCCCAAAATTATGTGTGTATCACATATACATACATGTGTGTTAGTATATATTTTGCTCTACTTGACTAGTATTTCTTACAAGAGTTTATCTTTAAACTTCTGAAAATCAAAGAATTTGAGCTTAGAGAGCTGAGGAAGACTAGAAGAGCTCAAGCTGAGCAGCAAGCTCTGCAGAGGCAGCAGGCAGTTTCCAAACCAGCAGCAGAGGCTGGAGGTGGAGCTGGTGGGCCTGGAGACCTACAGGGTTTTCCTGGAGAAGAAGTTTGAGAGCCTGAACATGGTGCTGAGCTTTCAAGTAATAGACACAGCACTGACAGGGGTATTTCTACTAGAATTTCACTCACACTACCAGTGTTGACAAACCAAAAAAGCTGCTCCAAGAAGCCGAATATGCACTGGATAAGTCAACACTCACATCAAGCACTTATTAAACATCTGCGAGGTGTGAGTGGCGACAGAAGGCTCTGGAACTACTTCTGTAGTCTTGATTATAATGTCCCGTGGAACTATGCCTCTCCTGCGAACAAATGCACAACTAACTAGAGTTGATATTCCAGCTTGAAAAGCAGACCAAACTCATAAAATGGAAAACAATAATGCATGTAACATTCTCAACTGACTGATTCAGTGTGAGAATAGTGGAGACTTGAAATGTCAGGAATATTGTATAGAAAATGCAAGTGATATCCCAGTGGGCATGATACACAGAAGAGGAGATCTCCCATCAGGGCACGTGACATGAGAACAGAACAATAAAGGCTGATGCACATGGGGATTTCATTGCCTCAAGTGGTAATATTTAAAACCAAATACTAATGGGATAATAATGCAGCTTCTTGGTGAATTTCAGACATTCCAAAGCAATCATGTCAGGAATGTTGGAGTATCACTTTGAAACCACAAAAGGCAAGTTACTTTAAAAATCCTTGTTTGAGATGAGTTCAACAGAGATATGGAACAAAAAACGGGAGAGAAAAGGTTAGATACTTCAGAGGTGTTACTCATTTTGTTTAAACAAACCTTTGGGTCTGATGCAAAGAAAAGAGCCAACCATCTCCAAATCATTATCTTTCTTGTTGAAAATTCCAGGATTCGGGGCCAAACCAAAATTATGCAAGTTTGGTTTATATCTCTTTTGCTTTGTTACATGAGCGCAAACAAATCACAAACACCACAAGGCAATGAGACAGTTACTGCAGGGCTAGTCAGAGCTGAAGACATGCACAGCCCTCTTGGTCCTGTCTGGGCAGCTTGCAGGGTAGCAGAGTGATTCCCCTAAAAGGAACGGCGGAGTCCTATCAGCCCACTTCCTTAAAGCATCTTTGCCACTCTGTTAAGGGACTTGATTTTACACAAAAGAGATGATATTCAACAGATAGAGCAAGGCAGCCTTGGGGTTTGAAGGTACATTAGGTTGAAATTGCGTGGCTTCTACCACTGAATGGTTTCTGAGGCCGGGCAGAGGTTAAGCATCAACTTCTTGTTGCAGAATAATACATCTGCCCTGGGGTACGAGGCAGGTTATCATTTGTGAAATCTGTTCCGGTCCCCTAGAATGGGCTGCTATTT
Organism: Myotis davidii; assembly: GCF_000327345.1. Classification (NCBI taxonomy): domain Eukaryota; kingdom Metazoa; phylum Chordata; class Mammalia; order Chiroptera; family Vespertilionidae; genus Myotis; species Myotis davidii. The sequence goes on from NW_006293550.1 coordinate 303,913, forward strand.
AGAAAGCACTCTTGCCAGAAATGTGCTCTACCACATGGACTAAAACACAGTTTTTATTGGCAGGCTAACTAGGGCAGGCTTCATGTCCCTCAGTGTGGTTTGTGCAATCACTGCCCAAGAATCATTTGTGGATGAATGGCTGTCATTTACATGATCTCCTATCTGTTTTTGCATGCTTACCCTTCCTTTCACCCTCACCTAGTTCCCTGTTCACTGATTCCACATACTCTGAATCTAAAGCACCCAGAGTATCTAGAAAAACCCATTCAGATTCCTCCATTATTGTCATTGATTAACACTGATTCTTTTTTAAAGACATAAACATTCAGTGTTTAGAGATATCTACCTGAAAGACTGAGAGAATGATTGAAAGGATGTTCCTCCAGATTCTAGGACAGCAAATGAAGACAGCTTGCATTTAGAGCATCTACATCAATTTAATGAAATGCTGCTACAGGTGGTAGCAGTGTTTCTACTAAAGTGGAAGGTAACACTGTACTATGCAAGAAGGAGCACTAGACTGAGAATAACAAGAGGTGATTCAGAGTCCCAACTTTGCTGTGCAAAGTAACATTAAACTCTTGTTGCCATTTGAGATTTGCCTACAAAATGAGATTATCTGTCTCACCACATATCTCCCAGAAATGTTAATAAGATCAAAATAAAATTGTAAGGATAAAGTATTTTGCAAAATTCAAGTAAAGATAGATAGATAGATAAATAGATGAAGAAGATAGATAGGTGATATATAGATAGATGATGGTGATGGATAGATAGATAATAGATGATAGATAGATAGATAGATAGATAGATAGATAGATAGATAGACAGTATCAAAGTTCTAGAGAACTGATCAACATTCATTCAACTGAAATTCACAGATTTGAATTCTAATGCTATGCTTTATTCATTTAATTAAAATATATCAAAACCCTACCATGTGCTACATTCTAAGAGGAAGTTTTTGACTCATAAAGCATTGAGTATTCGGTCTAACCTTTTTTTTTTCTTAACTTTTCAAGTGTTTGGGCCCAAATCCTGTATCTATGCAGTAAGTGCCTAGCAAAATACCTTGCACATTAGTAGGGGCTCAATACATCTTTTTTTGTTTTTAGCCCATAATTTTGCTGCCTGTCATTCATCAGACTTTCAATTAGGCAATTGATGATTATCAATAGGGGTTGTCTGAGCAGTAAATAAAGTAAAGGCTGTTCTGCTGGAGTCCCTCTGCAACCAGTGGCACTGAGTTCCTGCTGGATTTTATACAGCAGGGAAATTTGCTGACAGCACATGCATACAGACTGGTCACACTTTCACACCCGAGGGCACGGGAATTGCCTAGTCATTAGCTCCCAACTCATGGATAATGTAGCAAGAAAGTGCAGATGTCAAAAACAAATTACTCTTGGAACTGGATAAACAGAGAAACTGGACGTATCTTTTTCAGTTATGCAGTGGTATCAGGATGATGTGGTTCAGGTAAAAGACATACCTGGGGAGGAACTATTTGGAGGCTCTAGAGACTTGAAAGGCCCTCCTCCAGGCCAGGCTGAAAACCATTACCCAACAGAGCACATCTCCCTTGAGGAAGCAGAGGAGTCTTGCAAGCCATGACCACTACATGCCGCCAGCCTGAAGTCCTCTGGTATCCCTGCTAAAAGTACGTCATTTGAGTTTAGGCAGTAAAACATGACTTCTACAAGACTCGTGTGGCAGAGAACTCAATTCTGCTGAGGCTTAAACCCACTCCCTATAAGACTGACTTAGTAAAGGAGACAGTACTCCTTGGATAATAAAAAGTAAACAGTAAGACAAAAGAACCTTCATATTATCCAGCATATATATTCATTCATTCACTTATGATGAAATAATTTTGAGTTTAGGCAACCCCGTTAGAGACAAGAGATAAATTAAGCAAGATGTATAATCTCTGACAAAATGGAGCAATGACTATAGCTTATTATTACCAAAATTAATGTTTGGTACATGTTCGATTATAGTTCCAAATATACTACACCTGGCATAAGCCTGATAAAATGATATGTCATAAAGGGCAATGCCAAGAGAAAGAGAAGGTAAATAAGGGAAGGTGAATATTTAATTCAGGCTGTATGTATTAAGAGTTACTGAAAATCATTTACTTCTTACCAAATCAATTTCTCATCAAATCAAATTTCTCATGTTTAACATATGGCTATCATGTTATGAAAAATTATGTATGTAAAATTCTTGATGCATAGTAGCTTGATAAACAACAGCTGTTATCATTGAATGTCTGTATTCTACTAGTAGAATGTTTGCACACCTTGCCTTACCACTCCCTCAGCACACATTTACACACATATCCACTAGGATGTAAGATTCAGGAGATCAGAGATTGTATCTCTTTTGTCTCCTGCTAGAACCCTAGAAAGGGTCTGGGCACATAGCAAGGCCAGAAAAATATTTTTTTAGTGAATGCGTAAGTACAAAATAGGATGCATTGACTCTGTTTTGAAGCTGAGAAAGTTGAAGTATCCAGACAAAGCTCATCTGAGTGAATGCTAATGCTATAGAGAATTCCTCTGTATTTACTGCTATGTCCTGAGACTGAAGGCTGGCTGGCAAGTACATAAAATATTCCCATTCCAGTTTCCAGTCAGGAAGTATAATGGTTTCTGTCGCCCCATGATTGTATGCTTCCCTTTTCTTCTAAGAGCTAAAACTTTCATCTAACTTCTCCATTCTTATAAATTATTTGTCTTCTGTGCAAATAGGAGGATATAATTGTGGAAGCATAAATAGTCCACCACTTCTCAAGGCACTGGCTCTATCAACTTACAGTATTCTTCAGTGAGTAACTGACAGGCATTGTTTTCAAATATTTCAAAGAAACAGAGCTGAAGAAGAAAGTACATTTAAAACCATTTTTTCCGATTGAACCAGACAAAATTCACTATATTTCAACAATATGTATTCTTTCAGATGTTCTTGAAGTTTGAACAGTGCTGCCTTTGTTATCACTCATTGTCTATCCATTCTATCAGCTGATAATAATCAGCCCATTTGACCATGTTGCTCATTAAAACATAACATTGCTTTTGAACTGTTTAAATTTTTAATAGTGGTTACACCTCATTTATTCAACAGAGCTAGACTTTATTGAACTAATGGAATGGCCCTTTGGTAGACCCTATGGAGGGGCAATTGTTAAAGGGGCAACTTTTTCCTACTAGAGTGAGCAATATAACATAGGATGCCAGAAACACTTAGAAAATGATAGAGACAGCACATGATTAAAAGCCATAATGAAAGAATGTGATAATAAGTGTTATAGGCATCAGAGAATGGAAGGATCAGGGGGATGGAATTATCAGAAAGTTTAACAATGGAGGAGGAAGTTTAATAGGAGTCCTGTTAGATCTTAACCCTCCTACTCTCCACATTCATTTTCTAATCATTACCCACAGTAGGGAGCATGGTATATTAAGAGAACACAAGGAACCCTGCTGGCAGATTATTCAAAAGCAGCCCTGCAGGCACTCCTATCCTGCTAAGGACCCATCAGGCAGACACACTACACAATAACTCTTTGTTACCTAGCTACAGATTTAGGTACACTTCTCTCAAAGTGAGACTCTGACAAAGAGTCGGGGTCACTGTGTGAGAATATTGTTCTTACTTAGCACCATTTCACAGGGAATCCACGTGGATTAATAACTTTAATGGGAAACATCTTACTATTTCATCTTGTCTGTTTGAATGTACCAAAATAAGAAATAATTTTAATGAATAAATTTATAAACAAAAATAAAGTGAAGAATTGTTCAACGGAGTTGATATTCCTGCAAAAGCCTAATACTTCCCAGAGATAGGTAATAATGTCTACACACCTGGGAAGATCCATGGTCCAGGTACTACATGCTAACTGAAGAAAAGGCTTTCATCATTAGTCATTGTTAGGTAAAGGCACTATTCATTTCTTTGCAGAATTTGTTCATACAGACATTCTCAGATGTTAATATGTGTAATGAACTATGTAAACTATAGAACTCATAATATCACTTACTGTTAAGAATGGTTCCCTCAAAACATCCTCTAGTTGATATTATGCCACAATCAAAACCAACATCAGCAGTCAGTGCTAATCTCATGTTTTCTATTAAAACTAGAAAGCCTTGTGTTTGTTTGTTTGTTTGTTTGAAATAGAAACTATCAGAATTCAACTGTATAATATTTGCTGTGGTATTTTGTAAGTTACATATATCAGCAAAAAATTACTAGTGACTAGAAATGAAGTCATAGGATTTTGCATAATGCAAAATGATGTGCACAGGTAATATGTGCAGAGATAGAAATTCTGAAATGGGTTCTTTAAAAAGAAAAAAGCAATTGTGATAGAAAGAAATATAATTAGCTGAGTATTTGACTTTAACTAAGGATCTGGCTAGCTCTAGAATTATCTCTAGATGTAACTGGAGTCCTATCATTATGATATTTATTGCACCTACAGTCAACAGAAGAAAAAAAAAAGGAGGGAGTTGGAAGTCTAACCTCAAAGCAAGAGTCATGAGTCTTATATGCTAATCCATTGCCACTTAATTCTAGCAAATGCCTACATCATATTTTTCAAAATTGGTTGTGGCTCATTTTCCAAAATCTCTAAATCTCCATTAGGAATCTGCTTTGTTTTTCCCCCAACCCACTTTCATCTTTTCTTTCTTCATTTTCTTATGCTGTTCTCCAATTGTTTTCTCTTTCACTCTGTTGCATATCCCAAGGATGTGTAAGCAAAATGCCCTGCCTTTCCAAGAGCTCACTCATAGCACTTGAATCACATAATCTACTCAGTCTCAGATTCCATCTCCTGCAATTTCATGATAATGTATGGATTGGAGCTCTGGGGCCTTGAGAAAATTGAGTAGGAAGGGATTGGCTTGTATATTACACAGTCCCTTTTCTGCCCTCTGACTGTGCCATGCAGCTTCCTCTATTCTCAGACTCCTTGTTTCTCTTATGTATTTTCTACCCTATCTGTGGCCAAAAGTTTCTCCTGGGAGAATGTCAGTTATCATTCATTTATACCTCTATCTGAGTTTAATTCACAAACCTACCTATCTCAGGATAATAATAACCAAAGCTCATCTCTAATAATAGTTAAAAGGGTTAACTTACAGGTAAGGAATCTAAGTGACAATCAGTAAAAAAAAATCTTTTTGAGGACTTCTTTCAGAAACCGCATGCTCTATCCATCTGTTCCCGGTGAAAGATATTATGAAACTTGCACAATCCTCTCCCTCTCCCTTTTTCTATCCTCTGCATCAGAATTGCAGACAGCTTCCTTCCTTTCTGAGTTTTCAGTTACACATGTCTATTCACAATTGACACTTGTCTGTCAAGCAAGTGTTGAACTCCTGGGAGGCACATCCAAGGGTTGGGAAGAAATCTTTTCCAAAGGGATCATGCTCTTCATTAATGTCAATCAGTCAACATCTGAACATCACCCCTCACAGTGATGATACAGATTCTCTACAGGACGTATACTTACAGTGCCTTGCTATGTCAGATTTTCAATCACTTAAGAAAGGAAGAAGAAAGAAAAAGAAAAACAAGGAATAAAATATAATAAGTACCCATATCCTCATAAACATTTCTTCTAGTACAGCGGTTCTCAACCTGTGGGTCATGATCCCTTTGGGGGTCGAACGACCCTTTCACAGGGGTCGCCTAAGACCATTGGAAAACACATATATAATTACATATTGTTTTTGTGATTAATCACTATGCTTTAACTATGTTCAATTTGTAACAATGAAATTGGGGGTTACCACAACATGAGGAACTGTATTAAAGGGTCGCGGCATTAGGAAGGTTGATAACCACTGTTCTAGTACCTAATTATTTGGATCCTACATGATGCCCACTGGGGGAAAAATGTCAAATTTATAGGATGCACATTTGTGAGAAATTTTGTGTTCTTTTAAACTTAAAATATAGATGTGTCACTTTTAAAGTAGTTTTCCTATGTAGTAGTGAGTGAAATGGAAAAGCAAAGTAGGAGCACTGATAAAAATTTGAACCAGGAGTATCTTCTAAAGAAATAATTAGTCTCCTAGTTCAAGTGTCATCTGTACTCTAGGCTTCCAGAAGTCAGATCCAATGTATTTTTCATTTCCATTTCCCTAAACACATGTCACCTAATATAAGGAATGTGCTTAATAAAAATGTCTTTAAAAATATGTTTTTAATGGAGAAATGCCATCTAAATCAGACAAGGCAATCCATTGAATCTCAAATTCTGTCTGCAACCGAGATCACAGATAATTTACAGGCAAGTAATCTTGGTTTATTACAACAGTCTCAAAATATTTAAATGGCATAATCAGCATTCCAAGCTTACACTTTAATGGCCCATTTTGGCTCAATTATCCATGCAGTTATCAAAACATTTCTTGATACTTTATGTTCAGAGCTATAGATTATTCTATTTACTGAAAATACTCTCACAATTCATGTAAATCTTAGAGATAATTTAGATAATACACATTTCAAAATTACATAAATTCCTTCATAAAATTTTCTAGTACATATATTTAATATATATTCATAACCATGCAGCATATACCAAGTTTAAAACCTATCTTTGCCATCATAGAATTTTTACCATTTATAAATTGGTTTGTATTATATGATGAGAAAGGTAAATATCAAAGCTACTAATTTTGATAGTCATAATCAAATAATTTTAGAAATACTGAATAAACCTACATAAGGATATATTAAACATTTTTAATGATTTAATTATTGGAAATAAACATTTACTTGGTCTATGTTAGTTATTCTAATCATGCAAACTTGCAAAATACTTAAATGCCAGTTAATTATAAGTAATACCTAAATCTTAAACTTCTAGAAATAAAAAGAGAATCATCCCATAAAGTGCGTAAGGAGAAGATAGCTCTGCCTTATTGAGGGGTTGTGTGTGTTTTTCTGGGTAAATATAATAAAGTCTCCATTCCAGGCTTTCCCCCCCATATATCCAGTTATTTGTTCAATAAATAAATACTGAGCACTTATTTTGTACTTGGCTGACTGAGGAACACCATTACTTTTCTCAAGGTAATCATCTAGTATGAAGGAAAACACACACATGAAGACCAGACAGCAATAAAATGATGTAAGACACCGTGTGATAAGTGTCCTGAGACAGCTTACAAAAGCTGTTGACATTTCCAAGGCTGGAAAGCTACTTCTATCCAGGGAAATTAGAAAATGGCTCTTAAACCAAGATTGGCATGCAGGCTAAGTAGGATTTCAAGAGCAATGAGGAGTAGTTAAGCTCAGAGAATGAAAATGCAAAGACCTAGAGGTGGGAAAATATATGTATGAAAACAGTGAAAGATAAGACTAGGTAAGAAAATTAGAGCCTGATCCCTAGAGAGCCTTAAGGTATGTTTTTGACTATATTTTTTACTTGAAATGAAATATAACCCTTTCAAACAAGTAAGTGCTGCACTGAGAGATGCATGCCTTCAGGAGAAATAGAACCACTGATGCATAGGGAACAATTCTTCCCCAGGAAGCCTGGAAGTTCAAGTCTAGGGTATATTCCTGGATCTACAATGTGCCAAACACACTAAGTACTGGGAAGACAATGCTTATATTCTAACTAGAGGCCCGGTGCACAAAAATTCGTGCATTCGGGGGGGAGGGGGTTCTTCCAGCCCGGTCTGTGCCCTCTCGCAGTCTGCGACCCCTTGGTAGATAACGTCCTGCTGGCTTATGCCTGCGCCCGGGTGGCAGAGGGCAGGCCCAATCCCTAGGTGCAGCCCCTGGTCGGGCTCAGAGCAGGGCCAATTGGGGAGTTGGGGCACCGCCCCCTGACATACACAGAGCAGGGTGATTGGGAGGTTGCGAACCCCCCCTCAGTCATGCTCAGGGTAGGGCCGATTGGTGGGTTGGGGCACTGCCCCCTGTCACACTCAAGGCAGGGTCGATGGGGAGGTTTCAGCGCCACCCCCTGTCACTCACAGAGCAGGGACCATCAGGGGGGTTGCGGTTCTGTACCTTGTCACCCACAGAGCAGGGCCCGTGGTGGGGGGAGGGAGGGTTGGGGCACCACACCCTGTCACACACAGAGCCGCAGGGCAATCAGGGGGTTTGGGCGCTGCCCCCTGTCACGCTGATCCCGGTGCCGGGAGGTACATTACCCTTTTACTATATAGAATAGAGGCCTGGTGCATGGGTGGGGGCTGGCGGGTTTGCCCTGAAGGGGGTCCTGGATCAGGGGGGGGGTGCCCACTGGGGTGCCTGGCTAGTCTGGGTGAAGAGCTGAGGGCTGTTTTCAGGCTGGGGGTGACTGAAGCTCCCAACTGCTCCTTTTTTTCTTTTTTCTTTTTTATTCTGGGCCAGCTTTAGCTTTGAGGCTTGGCTCCAGCTCTTAGACCTCGGCTGCTGAAAGTAGGTTTCTGGCCTTTGCTTACAATGTTGCGATCCTGCTGGCTAGAGCCCGGCAGGTTTCTGGGGATTTGTTTAGCTTCTATGTTTGTTACATAGTTGCTTCAAGCTCAGAGGCCTGCAGCGGCAGGGAGGGAACATTGGTTTCCTCAGTCACTGAAGCAAACAAGCCTCATGTTAGTTTCCAGCTTCCTGGCTGCCAGCCGCCATCTTGGCTGTCAGTTAATTTGCATATCTCGCTGATTAGCCAATGGTAAGGGTAGCGGTCGTATGCCAATTACCATGTTTCTCTTTTATTAGATAGGATGATGAAGAAAGACAATAAATAAGCAGACAAATATAAGTAAATAAATTAACCAAGAGATTAGGATCAATATTCACATTTTAAATTAAAAAATTATATGAAGCTTGTAGCTCAGTGTTTGGCATAGAATCAACACATCCTATATAATAAAAGGCTAATATGCAAATTGTCCCCTCCCTCGGGAGTTCGACCAGGGGCAGGGCCAGCCAGCCAACCTCTTTTGTCCCCTTCCCCCAGCCAGTGTAGGCGGGCAGGACCCCACCTGTGCACAATTTGTGCATCAGGCCTCTAGTTGCTACAATAAAGTTCTATATTGATCTACTTGGTTACAAACAATCTCTCCCTTTCCTTAAAGTTAGTTGTTTCATTACTCAGATCCAGAAAAGGAAGTCTTTGAAATACTGTGTAATTTGGAACATGAAGATGGCACCCAAATAAACATTTGGTTCTGCTTTTTCTGTCAAATAAATAAACTGAATGATTTTTTTGTCATCAAATAGAGGAAGCAGTCAGCTGATTTTACTAATCCCCCAACCTTTCACAAAATACCTCAGGAGACAGATCACAGTATTATCTGCCTTTCTGTGATACAAAAAGAGTAACTGCCAGAAAGTCATGTCACTAGTGTGAAGTGAACTTTTTCAAACAACTAATTGTTGTTTTTTACCAATATTGTTAATTATTAATTACAAATATTGCCACATTTTTCTCAAACATTTCATTTCCTCTTAAGCCTGTTGACAGCTCTCATCTGCCGTTTGCATCATCTCATCTGTTTCCAAGTTGGACTACAACGTGCTCAGAGGCAAAACTTCAGGACCGAGAAGCACCTGTCATGCTTCTCGGTGAGGAATAGACAGAGGCCTGGCAGTGCTCTCGCTGTTCCCGGCTGCTGTGGGCAGATGTGGCTGTGCTTTTTCACAGCAGGACACGGAAGTCTATAATCATTTGTGTGGTCTTGATAATGTTTTCTAGGGATTCAGGGAGAGCATTAGCTATGGTAAAGTGCTATTTTTATTGAGCTTTATGCTCCACTTTGATAAAAACCAAATATAAACTTAATGTAATGGCTAAAAACATTTGAAGCTGGTTCTCCACAGGTAGACTATTAGGTAAGACTTTAGAAAGACAGGAATAAAAAAAAAGAAGGATGAAGTAATGCGATCAAGAGAGCAGCATATTAGTGGTTCTCAAACTTGTACTTGCACAATAATCACCCAGAGATACTAATGCTTAAGGAAGGAGTGCCCGCTCACTTGTATTTTAACAATCACCCCACAAATTTAATGGTCATCTCACAATACTAATATAGAAGGTCTCCAAATCATACTCTGAGCTCCTAAATATTCATAGGGGAAAAACAATTTAGAAAATCTTAGGAAAAACATAATGGTGCTTATTTCTAAGTGGTAAATAATATAAATTATAAAGTGAAAGCATTTTATTTAACACATACATTTTTATGTTGGGAACAAAGAATTAAAATAGAATAAAAATTAAGTATTTTTTGAATTGTTGTCATTAGCAACAGTACATTATACTTTTCTGTACTCCAAAATTTTGTTAGTGTAGAAAATAATTAATATTTGAAGATGATAAAAGAGGATGCCTTATGACTGGATGAAGGGAATAAACACATCTTGATGGACAGATGGAGGAACAAATGGACAAATAAGGAACAATAGAGAGAAGAAAGGAATGTGTTAATGGGTAGAAGGAGAGTGACCAATAGAAAGACACAGGGGTTGGATGGGTTAGTAATTATAGGCATGATTCTTAAAAAACAAACAACAAAAACAAACATAGCAGTTTAAAGCTTTGACTTATATTTGTCCATATTTTACTTTATTTTAAACTAGAGGCCTGGTGCATGAATTTCTGAACCAATGAGGTCCCTTGGCCTGGCCTGCGGGGATTGGACCAAAACCAGCTCTCCAACATCCCCCAGGGGGGTCCCAGATTACAAGAGGGGGTAGGCCAGGCCAACGGACCCCACCAGTGCATGATCAGGGCCGGGGAGGGACCACAAGAGGGCTCCAGGGCATGTATGGCTTGTCTGGCCCAGTCCTGATTGGCTGGACCCCAGTAGCAAGCTACTAAGTAACCTACTGGTTGGCAAGTCTGCCCCCTGGTGGTCAGTGCGTGTCATAGTGAATAGTCGAATGGTTGAATGGTCGGACACTTAGCATATTAGGCTTTTATTATATAGGATTACACAAGAGACAGAAGATTTGATCTTCAAAGGCTACATAATCTGTGGAGGAGTTATGAACAGATATTCCTCCAGACAAAGATTTAGAAACTAGGAGGGTAGGGGAGGCCAGGGGATTGTCAAGGGTGGGGGAAAAAAAAGGAGACATATGTAATGCTCTTTGTAATACTTTAAGCAATAAAAAAAAAGATTTAGAAACTATCTGATGCCACTTAATAAGAGAGTCTAGGATGGCAGAAAAGTAAAGGCTCACAGAGAAGAGTTTTAACTGCCTTGCAGAGCACCCACTTCTGGTATGTTTGAGACTAATTTTCCATTTTGATTTCCTAGTGAAGTGTAACTCTCTGATTTGGCTCATATATTTGGAGACGGTTAAGGGCCATTGTCTTATTTTCACTTACTTTTTATCAACCATTAGGGAAATTGCCATAATAATAACAATTTTCTGTCATCTTTGGCTCTATCATTTGTTAAATAGGTGAACATCAGAGAAACACTTCACTTTCCAGAACTGTAGCCTCATCTTTAAATGAAGGGCTAGAAGATGTCAGATAATTTTTGTGATTTTAAGGGGACTGAGCCTCAGGAGTAATCAAAATGTTGCACAAGCATTTCAGGTGACTGGAAGGTTACAGGTTGGTAAAGAGCAAAATAGGTGTCTTTTCAGTCTAATTTTCAGCCCTCAAATTATGTTTTAACTTTCTCTGGCAGGAGATTAATTGTGCTTAGAAATGTAAGCAACTCTGTTTACACATTTCCACATGAAGTTTCAGCTAGCCAGAAATCAAAGAGGATTTTTCATCCAATTTACAAAAATCCTGGAAAGTTTAAATATACTTAGAAACATTTATACACAACTTCTGATCTCCTTTAGTTCTATCAGGCTGATGAAGGAGATGAAGCTAAGGTCTAGGTCAGGTCACACAGAATGTGCCTCACTAAATTCCCAGACCAAACCAAGAGATTTGTGGATTAGGGAGAATTTTCAGAAAAATCACAGCTATTTCTAAGATATTTATTTGGAGGCTTCAAAGTTGCTTCGTTACAATGAACAACTGACTGGTTTTCACTGATGGTTAATTTTATGTACCAAACTGAATGGTCTATGGAGTCCCCAGGTTAAAAATTATTTCTTTGTGTGTCCATGAGGGTGTTTCCAGATGAGATTGGCATTTGACTCAGTTAAGTAGCTTGCCCTCCTCAATGTGGGTGCGAGTTGTCTAATCCATTGAGAGCCTGGAGAGAACAGAGGGCAGAGGAAGGAGGAATTCACCCTATTGCTTCCTGTCTGCCCATTGAACCAGGATATCAGCATTCAGCCCTTGGACAGGGATTTATACCATTGGCTCCCCTGGTTCTCAGGCCTTCAGATTTGGACTGAAATTATGCCACTGGCTTTTCTGGGTCTCCAGCTTGAAGACAATGTATCATGAAACTCTTTAGCCTCCCTAATTACATGAACCAATTCCTCATAATAAGCAAACAAACAAGTAACCTATTAGTTCTGTTTCTCTGGAGAACCCTGACTAATACAGGGTTATCTACCCTAGTATCTTCGTAGAATCCCCATTTCCCCTACGTGGCAAATTCACACACATACTTGAAGCCTCAACTTGATCTTTAACTTCTCACTGAACTCTGGGGAAAGAAATTTACTATGTTCTCACTGTACTTTACATACCTTCACCATAGCACTTATTATATTTTACTCTCGTTATTAGTTTAAATATCCCATCTCCCCACCTACAGCACATACATTGAGAGAAAGAAGAAAAAGAGAGGCAAGGCAAGGGTAAGAGGACAAAAAGGACACTGTCAGCAGCATCCCAAGATAGCATAAAGTTTGTTTCAGTTGTAAATATCAAAAAGACTGAGAGAGTGTACATTTAACTTATTGAAACAAGCAAGATATCACTCAAGACTGACTATTTAATAAATTATTTGATTATGGTGACATGAACCAAAACACTTCCCAACCTTTTCTTTGTGTGCTGTGAACACAAGAAATAAAAAATTAATTTAAAAAGGATAAAAAATGTCTCAGTTTACAGAGGTAATAAAGAAAATTTCTAGGATTCAAATTCACACCTAAGAGCTACAAAATTAATCAACCCATGCCAAATTCACCTCCATTTTGTATTCACATAAAATGAACCCTTGGTTTCATTTTATTAGCATTTCCTTCATTTAGCATTGCCTACATATAGCATCATAACCTTTAAGCCTGCTGGAAAATGTAATAAAGAAGAAAAGTTTTATCACATTTTAAATATTAAAAAGGAAACAAATTACTCTGGTTTTTGATACGTGATGAATATGCTGTAAGCCAAAGTCCTTCCACAGGATTAGAAATTGATTTAATCTTTCAAAATATCTGACCTTCCATTAAGTCCTAAAGTAAGCCAAAAATTAAATAGAAATGCCACAACACATCAAAATGTGTTATAAAAACTGGGACAATATAGTACATTGGAAAAATTCCTACTTGTGTAGAAATCCAAAATATTAGCATATGTATTTTTCAATTTTATCTTTAGTCTTGTTTGTTCAAGGCTTTATTCATATTTCCATTCACACTCTATTCAAAGCATGTTGGCCTTACTTCTGTCCCTTGAGTATAACAAGCTCATTCCCACTTTGGCCTTTGCATTTGTTTCACGTGCTTATATTCTTCCCCCAATAATTTGTATGACTGATTCCTTTTCATCTGTCCTGTCTCAACGAAAATGTCATATCCCATCTTCAATATCACTTCCTCAGAGTTAGTTCAACTGAACATCTTAGCTACAGGAGCACCATCCATCCCTCCAAACTCTATAAGCATATAAAATTAAATTATTCAATTATCTTTGTATTTATATTCTTCTTTCTGACATTAACAAGCAAGCTTCCTAAGGGCTATTTTTTTTTTCTTTGTCACCAGGACATAGAGCTCTGCTAGGCAGTTAGACATGAGCAGAGCAAGGATGATGAGCCAGGTACAGAAGGTAACCAGAGTGGGGAATCCCAGGTGCCTGGCAAAGGACACTTGTAGGGTGGGACCTCATCCCCAGGGAGACGTTTCCTCCACTAGCATATCCCTAGTCATGAGGCTTGGACCCCCTCACCTTTTCTCCCTGGAGATAGCATCTAGGCCTCAGCTGTATTTCAGCTCCAGGTCCAGAGAAACAACAAAACCAGTCATTGCTGACCTCAAGACCAGCTACATTGAATAATGATCCCCTGCCCTGGTGCCAGCCAATCAATCAGTGGAGACCACAACCCTGAAAGGACACACCTGCTCAATATTCCATTAAGGTCTTCCACTTGAACCTCCCCTAAAATTTCAGCCCTTAAACCCTTAGGATAGACGTGCAGTGGTCGGCAAACTCATTAGTCAATAGAGCCAAATATCAAGAGTACAACAATTGAAATTTCTTTTGAGAGCCAATTTTTTTAAACTTAAACTATAGAGGTGCCCTAACCGGTTTGGCTCAGTGGATAGAGCGTCGGCCTGTGGACTGAAAGGTCCCAGGTTCGATTCCGGCCAAGGGCATGTACCTTGGTTGCGAGCACATCCCCAGTAGCGAGTGTGCAGGAGGCAGCTGATCGATGTTTCTCTCTCATCGATATTTCTAACTCTCTATCCCTCTCCTTTCCTCTCTGTGAAAAATCAATAAAATATATTTTAAAAAAACTATAGAGGTAAGTACATAGTTATTAACTTAATTAGGGTACTCCTAAGGCTTAGGAAGAGCCACATTCAAGGGGCCAAAGGGCCACATGTGGCTCACAAGCCACAGTTTGCCGACCACAGGAGAGGACCCAGTGTGCTCTCCCTCCTGGGAGCATCATGTGCCTTGTGCCTTTCCCTTCCCCTCTCCCCAGGCGCTTCACCATTAGCTTCCTCACTCCCAAGCTCCAAGGGCCCTTTCTTTACCTCTATAACTTGTTTCCTAAGCCCATTTTTTCTAGAAATTACTTTTTCTATCTCTGTGATTTACCAAATACAGTGGGGTCTTGACTTATGAGTTTAATTCATTCTGAGACCGAGCTCGTTAAGGAGCTCGTTAATTCAAATTACTCTATCAACTCAATGCAAAAAATCAGCCGAGAGACAGCTGGTATCTCAAAAAACTCGTTAGTCAGGACACTCGTAAGTCAAGGCCCCACTGTAAATTTATTTCTTATAGTTTGGGTCTTGGCTCTGAATTCTTTGCTAGCCAGAAATCAAGTACCAAGGTTGCTGATCCCAGGTCCAGTCTTACCCCAGAGGTCTAGTACAGGGGTGGGCAAACTTTTTGACTCAAGGGCCACAATGGGTTCTTAAACTGGACCGGAGGGCCGGAACAAAAGCATGGCTGGAGTGTTAGTGTGAACTAATATAAATTCAAAGTAAACATCATTACATAAAAGGGTACGGTCTTTTTTTTTTTTTAGTTTTATTCATTTCAAATGGGCCGGATCTGGCCCGTGGGCCATAGTTTGCCCACGGCTGGTCTAGTACCTGGTGCCATTCCCACTGCCCACAGCAGAGCCATGCATGACACTTATTTCTAAAGTGACCTACTGACAGAATATCAAAGTCATCATTTTGGAGATGGTTCATTTTTGCTGTTTTATGATAACTAAGGACCTGAAAGTCTTAAAACATATTGAAGGTAGTTTTTTGTTATCTTCATTTTGAAAATTTATAATAAACCAAACTAAAAGCAGTTTCTTAGAGAGAGAGACGACAGATAGATGATAGATAGATAGATAGATGATAGATAGATAGATAGATAGATAGATCTTAGAAAATAAATACGCAAGTGTGAAAGCCTGTTAGTAACTCAAAATAAATTAGTTTTCATCTTCTGTCTTTTGCTACACCATGAGGACCAAAAGCATGGTGGTGGTTCATAAATCAAACAAGAGCAGAAAACTGAAAAAAGGAGAGAAACAATACAAAAACTGGGTCAGGTTTAGCCCAATGAAGC
The DNA here is from genome assembly GCF_000327345.1 of Myotis davidii. Lineage (NCBI taxonomy): Eukaryota > Metazoa > Chordata > Mammalia > Chiroptera > Vespertilionidae > Myotis > Myotis davidii. The sequence continues at coordinate 319,823 of NW_006293550.1, forward strand.
CAGGATCTTGGCGGAAGCAATCAAGGCAAAAACTAAATTCAGCAACATAGGATATACAGCTGTTTATCAAATTAAGATCAGATACACAGAGGTGAGAATCAAACCCATCACACTCAAGTCCTGAAATGCAGACACACCCATGAGCAAAATGGTGAGAGGCACATGTATGATGATTTCATTAGGTAGAGTGTCTGCTATAACCTGAAGCAACCTCACCTTTTTGTTTAGGCCAGTTTCTCTATTTGCAGTAGCTACTGTCTTCCCTTACTGTCTTCCTACCTCTTCCCTATCCATTCTCTGCCTATTTTAGTTCTTCATTTCCAGCTCAAGCACTATGTATGATATTAAGCCTTTCCAATAACTCCAACCCCTAAAATTCTCTGCTTTTTCTAAATATCTATGTTATGTCGATAGTACCATCGTGTTTGCCATTTAGTTATCTGCTAAATAAGAAGCTCCCTGGATTTTTCCCTGGAAAGCTTCTTAGGACAGAGACTGTTTCTTTCGTGTATCTTCCTATAGAGACACAGTGAAAAAAAAAATGTTTATTGGAGAGTTCCACCTACATTTCCTGTAGCTAAATGTATTCCTGCTATCCATAATTATGCATAAATATCATGGAACTCTTTTACTGCATTTGGAAATGCCAAGGACAGATGGGTTCAAGGTAACAACTTTAAACTCAAGTAGATGAAACTTACCAAAAGACTGATAACTCTGCCAGAGCTTCAGACGCTAGAAGTAAAAGAAGTGACATTGCAAAGAGAACGAAAAAAAATAGATCACAGTTGTTAGACAGCTTTTTTTAAAAAAGTCTTTAGGCCCTGTCCAGGTAGCTATGTTGGTTAGTGCATCACCCCAATACTCTAAGGTTTGGGATTTGATTCTTGGTCAGAGCACATACAAGAATCAACCAATGAATGCATAAATAAGTTGAACAAAAAATTGATGTTTCTCTCTCTCTCTAAAACAAAAATCAATAAATGAAAAAAGTATCTAGGAGAGTTCAGTATGAAAGTGAGTAGGAAAGGAAAATCAGCAAAGTTTCTAAATATAGTTCAAATATCTTCTATGATTGGAAACTAGCTAAGAAATTAGCATATGGAGAGAAAGTAATTTGTAATATTACAGAGGGCTTTACAGTCTAGTTGAAAGGAACTGCAAAGGAAACAAGATTTTACAATTTTAAAATAGGGTAATTAATTTTATCAATTATCCAGTTTCAGTCCCCAAACCTATTTGCATTTAATGTTTGGCTGTTAAAGTGAAGAAGAAAATTTTACAATGCATGGAGTAAAAGTGCAGCAAGTTAGCAAGAGAACGTGAAAACACGTTGCTATCATAGCAAGCAATCTACATCTTTCAATAAAGATGATGTATGACTAACCTGGAATCAATATGAATACAGATAAAACTTATTCTTTTCACTGAGTAATTCTATAGCTTATACATACCTCGCCAAATATTTATCATTTGAATGCAGAACACTATTTTGCCAATGTTCAATGCATAAACAACAAATGCAAACATTGCCTCCCTCACTGTTTTTCTCATATGTCTGCTTTGGCTTTTCCAGGACTAGGATAAATGAATAGTAAAGTCCCACCTCACAGTTCAAGAAACATGGTAAAGGAAGCATAAATCCCCAAGATAGCATTGCTAACAATCTCTAAAAGAAGTAAATGGCCCATGGATCCTTTAAATGTTCCAAGTACAGCAGTTGAATGGATATGAGTCATACATTAAGTGGGATCATTTGGAAGGATGAATGGATCTTTAAGGTGAAAGGGGTTTCTTGTCCAAAGCTGGCAGACGGAGGTATGCAAATAGCCTTGCCTTTTACATTTTGTAATATTAAGATAGTTGTGAATGTGTCACAGCTCATTTCAGTGTGAGCCCTCAGCCATTTACAAAGTGAAATCCTCAAAATCAACCCTCTCCTCGAGGGTCATGAAGCAAATTGACTTTGCTTTGGTGGTCTCAGTAGAGCCAGAGGGTTGGCAGGGGTTTTTTTTTTATTGTTATTTCAATGGCAGAATTGGAGGCAAAAGAGATTTAAAACTGAAGTAGTAAATTCTAGATTACCATAAGGTGCTCCAAATGCATTTTCTTGAACAAAGAGCCAGACCCTCTGCTATCCCAGTTCCTTTTTCTTCCTCTTTACATGCAGCACATAAGGAATCTCCAAGTTGAAACTCATCTGTTCATCTCCTTTGCTATTGTAATGCCCTGCTTCAAAGGCCCAGTTTCAGTGTCCCAAGAGACTATCACAGACACTCAATTGGATTTTCTGTCTCAAGACTTGCTTGCCCTTCTTGAATATATCCTGAC
>NW_006293550.1:322698-336290 GCF_000327345.1 Myotis davidii
TGTCATCTTGGATTTGATTTTATCTGAAGGCATGACCAAGGTGACAAGCCCAACTCTCTCTGACTGGCCTCCCACTCTCTGAACACAATGTAATGTACTTTAGGGGAATATAAACTTATTTCAGATGTCAGATAAGGTTTCTCAATCCTTGGTGCTCACTGAAGTTATCTAGAAAGCTCTAAGCCTCTCTCCAGACCTACTGAATTCAAATCCTTAAGTATGGGGTCTACATTCTGCATTTTTTCCAAAAGATCTCCAAGAATTCTGTGAAGGCTACAGCTATTGGGTTAGATGAGGGATCAGTAAACTTAAACTCTAGACTCTAGAGCAGGGGTCCTCAAACTACGGCCCACAGGCCACATGTGGCCCACCCAAAACATTTATCCGGCCCCCTGGGTGTTTTAGCCGCCGCTGCCTGTTGCTTAGCAGCCAACTAGTTTTTTTTTTTAACTATAGTCTGGCCCTCCAATGGTCTGAGGGACAGTGAACTGACCCCCTGTTTAAAAAGTTTGAGGACCCCTGCAAGAGGATCAAATAGGAAATATTTTAGACTTTGTGGAGCATGTGGTATCTGTCACAACCACTCAGTCCTACTGTTATAGCTTATTTACAGTCAGATAATACACAAACTAATGGTAGTAGCTATGTTCCAGCAGGAAAAAAATGGGGGAAAGGGGAACATCTGTAATACTTTCAACAATACTGGTAAAGATAAATATTTTTAAAAGTTCAATTATAAAAATGTGCAGTGGATTGGATTTGGCACAAGTCATAGTTTGTGAACCTCTGAATTGGAAAATTTTATATCCTCTCTCTACCTAAATGACTTATTTATGTTGTTTTATTTCCCATTTTATTACTGATATGTCTGTTTCATTTTTTAAAAATTTGTCAAAAATAAGACCAACTAAAATCTGACAGAGAACTTTTAGAATGTGATTCAGAACCCTTGTGGACAATATTCTGTTTATTAAATGTATTGATGATTTATAAAAATATGCCAACTTGTCAGAAATTTGATAGCATCTTTCATTCAAAGAAACTGCACACTCTTTATGCTAACCCTAATTATTTAATGAGAAATACTATTAAACACAATACCAGTGTTCTCGCCTTTACTTATGTATTCCAAATGACAATAATAAAATACAGCTGTTGCTGGGAAGAAAATGGCAATGAAAGCTGAAGCAGAACTGAAACAGCCCATTACCTGCAAAATCATGTTTGAAATCAGGCATCTCAGAAGACTGATTTCAGCAGCACCAGTGGACTGCGAACTACATTGTTGTATTACAGCCTGGGTTCATGAAGTTTTATAATGCAGATGGAAAAAAGATAACATGAAATAATGCTGCAGATGGGATATACACAAATTCAATTGCCTAAAAGTTGTTACTTTCTATGAGAAATTTGAGATATGTTTTTAGGAATGAAATTTAATGATACTGCTAAAGATTCGCACGGGTTTCTAAGAGGATAACCCAAGCTAACCAGGATGGGAAATAAGTACTTTATATATTTATTTTGATAATATCCAGTTCTTTTTCAACTTTAGAAAACTGTTCAATAAAGCACAATAAGATCAGATTTCACCTTATTGCTTTCTGTTAGGATTGGAACAAAAATTACTCCAATATTACTAATCAAGACTGGAAGCAATTTGACATGTTGGTTTTATTTTTGGGAAGACAAGTGCCTAATGAACTTCTTTAAGGAAAACAACCTTAAAACAATGCATACCCAAGTGTGGACTATGACAAATGGAGTATTTCTTATGACAGATTCTGGAGTCTGACCCAGATCTGAGAATTTGTCAAGTGATTTCTTAGTGAGCATTATATTTTAAAATCTGAGAATCATAGCCTTAATCAGACACTGTGCTGTTATGCAGAGATAATCAGTAAAACAAAACAAACAAAAAAAAACACAATTCTAATCCTTGTTCTGTTTTTAACCACCTGAGGGAACTTGGACAAGTCAGCTAACCTTCTAGGTACCTTACCACTGTGAGATCTTATGAACTCAACCATATGATTTTATAGGAAATAAATAGAACTGTATTTATGTGTGAGTTGTCATTAGTAAGACCTGTGAGTGGCTGGTGGGAAAACTAAGAAAGAATGAAAGTTAGCTTGCTTCAGGCTCTGATTTATATTTTTTTAACTGAAGAAGTTAACCAACCATTTCACAACTCTTTCCTTTCAAAATACTTAATATATGTAAACCGGCAAATGTAATCTTATGAAATACTAGAGGCCCAGTGCATGAAAATTATGCACTCAGGGGTCCCTCAGCCCCACCTGTGCCCTCTCGCAGTCCAGAACCCCACGGGGGATGTCTGCCTGCCAGCTTAGGCCCACTCCCCAGGGGATCAGGCCTAGCTGGCAAGCAGACATCTCTCTGGCAGCCTGGAGCCCTTGGGGGATGTCCAACTGCAGCTTAGGCATGCTCCCTGGGGAGGGGGCTGAAACTGCAGTCGGACATCCTTAGCACTGCCGAGAAGGCAGAAGAGGCTCCAGCCACCACCACTGCACTTGCAGCCATCAGTCCAGCTTGTGGCTGAGCAAAACTCACCCTGTGGGAGCACACTGACCACCAGGGGACAGCTCCTGCATTGAGCATACGCCCCCTGGTGGTCAGTGTGTGTCATAGTGGCAGGTCATTCCCAGCTGTTCTGCTGTTAGGGTCAATTTGCATATTACCCTTTTATTATATAGGATGTAGGTTAGCATTTGCAAATGTATGACACATAGAAGTAAACTACCTTGTAGCCGAATCATGGCATAAATTGTCATCCAAGAAATGCCAATTTAAAAAACTAAAAATAATTTTAAAGCAAATAACATATTTACTTGTCTCTGTAAAAATTAATATATACCAAATATTTATCAAATGGTACTTAGCAACTGCCATGGACACTTTTTCACCTGCAAAATTTTTTCTCATCAATAACCTGGATTTTTTTTATTCAAACAAGTTACAGTAGCAGATCCAACAATAAATAAATACTTCTTCCTTAAAACAGGGGAAATATAACAATCTCTAATAATTTGAAATCTTCTCTCTCCCATGAGAATATCAGATTTGAATTCTTACAATGGATTACTGCTGCTTACATTAAATCAGTTCTCTGGAAAGTTACTTTTATAATTTTAATAAATACACTCAAACCATTATTTCTTTAATTATTACATTGAGACATTATCCATTTACCATTCCCGAGAAGGAAAAAAGGAGGTAGACGGAATTCTTCAACTTCCTTTGCACAAACCATTGATTTCTGTGTATTTCTACATTTTCAATGCTTATACATTTATATTCAGTTCTTTAAACTAATTCTCACTTTTATCTGGCATTAATTTTGTGTTGAAAGGCTCAAAGCTCACTTTCCATCTATTTATAATTCACCTCCATAATTGCTAAACTCTTTACTTTGAGTCATCTCTGGATTTCATCATCAAGCTTGCCAGATATGTTCTTTTAATCAATTGGAATATAATCTGTCTTGAAATCCACAGTCCTGGTGATACGAAAGAATGGGTAAAAGGGAAATCTAATGATAATTAATTGAACTATGAAAAGCCTGAAGGGGAGCCAAGAGCAGATAATAAATATCTACCTGAACAGAAAGTCCCTGCCTTCCTACTCCTGTAACTGCTACCAATATAATACTGGGGTGGGCTGGAGGTTGGAGAAGGTCCTCAAGAGAAGACCAAAATGTCTTAAGAAGGGGAAAAAGGAAGATGACAATGAAATAAAGAAAAGTGAAAAGGGGATTAAATTACTTAAGAACAATATTGGATGCTATAAGGCAGTGAGTCCAAACATCCAAGATTGTGAGGAAAAATGATTTTCAATCCAGAATATTCCGTCTAGACAAATCATTGATCAAGCATACAAAGAAAGCAAAAGCATTTTCACATAAATAAGAAGTGTTCAGCCATGAGCAAATGCTCCAGTAATAAAACAAAAACCATTAAGCAGACCCTTGAATGCTGCCAGCCCCGTCTGCAATGTACTGGAATAAAAGCATCCAGGTCATAGTGTTTATGATCTGAAGGTCTGTCCACTATGTGCAGGCTGCACTGACACAGAACTTTAAACATAATTTGTGCTATAAACACTCTCTCACTTTTAGCTCATCTCATATATTTTTGCAATACTTTTATTAGTTTAGTATAAATCAATGTAAAAATAACTTGAGCCAAATCTAAGTGATGTCACCTGATTCAAGAAGCCTCAAATATTTACCTCCTTTCTTTAGAAAGCTAGAGAATGTGCTCCAACCAAATGAAGGAGTAAACCAAAACAATAGAAAGAAAAAAAAGATTCATAAATAGCATATCTAGCAGAGGAGAGAAACTAAGGAAAATATGCAGACTAACATATGCATTAATTCTAGAGAACAATTTTTCCAGGTCGGAGCAAGTGTGGGGAGGCTTGGAAGCGAGGTTTCCAAGAAAATGAAATGGAACCGATAGGTTATTTAATAAGTTGGAGTGTTAGGATATATGACCATTTGTATTCACTATATTTTGTTGAAAATTTTGGGGGGAAAACTGATCATTGGTATATATAATATTGAGTAAATGGAAAAATTAAACAATTTTAACCAAAAAGAAAACAAATAGGTGAATGAGATCATCAGAAGAGAGAAGCTTAAGAACGGTGGGAGAGCCAAAACCGGTTTGGCTCAGTGGATAGAGTGTCGGACTGCGGACTGAAAGGTCCCAGGTTCGATTCCGGTCAAGGGCATGTACCAGGGTTGTGGGCACATCCCCAGTAGGAGATGTGCAGGAGGCAGCTGATCGATGTTTCTCTCCCATCGATGTTTCTAACTCTCTATCTCTCTCCCTTTCTCTCTGTAAAAAATCAATAAAATATAAAAAAAAGAACGGTGGGAGTGATAATCCCTCAACATCTTAGTAAGTGGTAAATAGACACTGTCTAAAATTAGTATTTTCTAAAACTGTACACATATATATTAGATTTAAAAGTGAATAATAAAAGTTATTGCTAAAGAATTGGAAAATACGCCCTAACTGGTTTGGCTCAGTGGATAGAGTGTCGGCCTGCCAATTGAAGGGTCCTGGGTTCGATTCCGGTCAAGGGCATGTACCTTGGTGCAGGCACAACCCCAGTGGAAGGTGTGCAGGAGTTAGCTGATCGGTGTTTCTCTCTCATCGATGTTTCTAACTCTCTATCCCTCTCCCCTCCTCTCTGTAAAAAATCAATAAAATATAATTTTTAAAAAAGAGTTGGAAAATACTGCTAATTGTAGTGGCAGTAGGGTGTAGTGGCTTTTTCTACATGAGCAACCTTGAAAACAGTATAATAGTTCATCTAATTTCTCAATGTCACCTTGATTTTTTAAAATCTTCATTTTAAAATTATGTATTTAAGATGATGTTTGTGAAAATATTTCGTAAATAACAAAGTACTTTGTCTCAGCCTAATTCCTCTAGAATGCAGAGCTTGCAACAAATATGAAGGGGAAACTGATTTATTTGGAAACTTGCAGGCAAGCACATGAGGTGAGGGTGAGGAAAAAAGAGTTGAGGCACAAAAGATGTGAACCAATATGATGTAATATAGAACCATAACAGCTACCATTTTGGATTTAAATATATCATGTATGAAGAGCAACTGGCATAGTACTAAGCAGTCAGTAATTTTAAAATGTTAATTCCCATCCCTTCAAGGACTATCACTACGTTTTTAAAACCAAACTGCATATTCTATAAAGTTCCAAGCTGTATTTTAAATAAATTATTCACAAGAACAGGTTTAAAATTTTTATTTGAAGCTGGTCAGAGAGAACCACTTAGAAGTATCATTTATAATCAATTAAACACTACAAAGTTTGGTCTAGTTTGGGTGTTTGATTCATATTTTTTTTTTTGCTTGTTTGTTTGTGTTAGTTTTTCCATTTTATAGACAGAGTAACAAAATCTAAGCACTAGAAAGCAAGAAAAAGACATTGCTATGAATACTATCTTTTCTGCTGTTAGTTGTCTTAAAATACAGAAGACTCTTGGTAATAGTATAATCAAATTAAAGGTAGTGTCCACAGAAACAGCCTTCTATGTCCCATGAATTCAGCTGCCTCATACTTTATGATACTGTACCTGTTTCCTAGGGAAGGCTGAACCAATGATTAAAAATCCTATATAATAAAGAGGTAATATGCAAATTGACCCTCATGTCCTCATACAAGATGGCGACCCTCATGTGATCAAAAGATGGCCACCACAAGATGGCCTGCAGGGGAGGGCAGTTGGGGGCAACCAGGCTGGCAGGGGAAGGCAGTTAGGGGTGACCAGGCCAGCAGAGGAGGGCAGTTAGGGGTGACCAGGCCAGCAGGGGAGGGCAGTTAGGGGCAGCCAGGCCAATGAGGGGGGGGCAGTTGGGGGCAACCAGGATAGCAGAGGAGGGCAGTCAGGGGCAACTGGGCCGACAGGCGAGGGTAGTTAGGGGCGACCAGGCCAGCAGGGGACCCTGTGGAACTGAGCCTAAACCAGCAGTTGGCATCCCCCAAGGGGTCCCAGATTGGAGAGGGTGTAGGCTTGGCTGAGGGACAACCCGCCCCTCCCAAGGTGCATGAATTTCATGCACCATGCCTCTAGTATATTAAATAAAAATAGAGGATGATTTCAAAAGTTATGCGTATATTAGTACTATATATCATTTACCATTTACAGATTTATCAACTTATACACTTTAAATGAGGAGAGTATGGTAATAATTACCTCCTACTAGCCTTTTCACCTTCAGTACACATTATTTTAATTCCTTTAAAAGGACATTATTTTCATAGAGAAAGTGTGAACTGGATTTTTTTTTCATTTTGCTATAGGATAGACAGTGAGAGCAAAACTTTTCAGTGTTAGAATAAATAGAGCTCTTGAAAATATTTAATTTGTGAATTAAAACTATCAAAAAATTTCTTTAAAGAAAATATTTCTGGTTTTAATTATAATATAATTTTATAATAATTTAGAAACTAGTATTGTTTTTAATTAATGTAAAATTTAACCTTTATTGTTGTTGTTAAAATTATAGTTACCTAATATGTACTCAGGAAAGTTCCCAGCATTGACTTGACATCATTATAGATTGGAAGGGGAAAAAAATGACATCTTGATTTATTCCCAGAAACAGTAAAGCTTTCTCATCAGTTCAAACCTATCAATGATGTAATTCTGTGTATGATTTTTTCACTTAAATTTATTATCTGGAGGGAAAGAAATAATGTTTATGGGTCATATTGGCCACAGAAACATATTTTTCATTAGAAATCAATTGTCTTCTCTGTTAGTATCTGAGGTTATACATCAGCAAAACAAGTATTAGCAAATTAGAAGTTACTCAGTAAAGCATGATCTATGCCACAGAATTACACTTTCTTCCTCGTTGTTCAAGGATCTCTGTTGTGCAGAAGCAAACTTCTAGAATAACTCCAGAAAATGTGTTTGCCGCTTTATAGATCTTCGGGGAAAATTCTAAAGCACCTTTATGTGACTTTCTAGTAGGAATGCTTCATTATAACCAGAGAGAATGACAGTCCTTTCTTCAAGCTAATGATGTTATGTTAGATTTTATGAAATTTCAAGTCAATGGAATTATCTTTGATGCCAGATGTTACTTATGAAGCAATGGGTGATCTATCTTAATCACAGATTAGTCATCTGTGAAAGTATGATGTCTTTCAAATGATGTTCTCTGCAATAAGAACTAAGACACTGAAAAATAAATGCAATTCATGATAAATAGCCATCCTAGATCAGAAACTACTTTCATTAACACATGCAAGAAATGGAGGAGAATAAAACCCAAGACAGTAATAGTCATGGTGCATTATACTAGTAGCTAACTCTAATCCTTAACAAGAAACAGGGGTATCTTATGTTTAAATTAAGTAAAACTTTTAACCCTACAGTGTAACTCTCACAAAATCAAGTGACTCTTTGCCCTCTTCAAAGTGCCAAATTCTCTTACATTTGTTGATTCTGCTTAAAATATTTTCCAAGCAAATAATGAAACCAAAAAACAAATAGAAACACAAGCACTCCCTGAGTTTATAAAAGATTGGTGCCTAAGTCTATTCATACTTGAGGAATATGGAATACATTGATATGTTTATTCTGAAAACACAATGATCACATTCCCAAACACAAAAGCCTAATTCATAAGTGCAGCCTCCTCATTATTGCCTTTTGCTATTTTTTCAAAGGAATTGTAGAGAGCAACCATTGCATCTTTCATTTGCAAAAACTTAGTTCATTTTATTTTAGAAAATCTCTCAATATTAACTGACCCACTTTAAACATTTTCCAAAGCAAAACATGAGAAGAGGCTGGTGGAGGTGGGGGGTGGAGAGAGTAGATGAAACAAATGGCTATGGTGATTGGTATTTTTATACCAACCTTACACTGAGGACATTTGGAGAAACTAAATATAGTGTTTTAAATTTAGTTTAAATATGTTAACAAGCCTCAATAGTAGAAGAAATTGGGGCTCAAAATGCCAGAGAAAACAGAATCATAGAAACCTAATATTTGGTACTGCTTTGCCCAATAAGCATTTGCCGTTTCATAAGCTATGACCTATGTCCAAGCTACAGAAAGTTTAACGCAGAAAGCCATGGCTGAGGTGGTAAGCAGATTCGGTATGAATAACATTGAGGTTAAGGAAGCACTAAGGAGGACAACCTGGTAAATACTGTAGACTTTCTGTTGGGATCTTTAGCTGACTGTATTGGAGCTGTAGAGCTAATTAAGCATAGTCCTGCCTTTAGAAAAATTGAAATAAGGTTATCTGCATTTTCCCTAATAGTTTTCCAAAAGCATCAGTAAGTCCTCCCTGGAGGAAGATAAGATCACTGAGAGCCATAAATGACACCAAAATTTATTGAATACAATGTCCAGTAATTAACCAGAAGTTAACTATCATATATCAGGCAATAAGATCAAAAAAGTAAAAGCAAAAGAGAAAAAAATATATAATAGAAACACAGAAGATCCATATATTAAAATTAACATAACAAAGAAAAGAAAATACAAATTGTGATACAGGATTTTTGGACTGGAACACATGGTGTTCCCCTAGGCAGGATGGTTCCCCAGATTCTTTGTCTGTCAGAGTCGAAGAATGAACCCACAGACAGAAGGTGGTATAGCAAAGGTAGAAATTTATTGAAGAACAAGAACAGACTCCCATGTGGGGAGAGGGAGAGTCCCACTGAATGGACTCCAACATGGGGAGGGGAGCAAGGGTCCCACCGACTTCTGGTTTCCATGGTTTATAAAGGCTTCAGTTCCTGTGTCCTGATATCCCCTCTGATTGGTCAATATCTCCTTTTGAATTGGTTACTATAGTGACTCCTGAGCCCCTCCTCCCTCATTGTCCTTCTATTCCTTCTGGGCTTTGTTCCTTCTTTATTTTGTAAATATAGACCTTTTGCTACTTCCAGCTCCCTTGTTTTTCCATTGATTTTTAGAGAGAGTGGAAGGGATAGGAGGGAGGATAGAGAGAGAAACATTGATGTGAGAGAGACACATCGACCGCTCTCCAGCCATGAGGCCGGCTTGTGGCGAAGTGGCACTCCCCATGTGAGAGTGCACTGACCCTCAGAGGGCAGCTCCTGCATTGAGCATCTGCCCCCTGGTGGTCAGTGTGCATCATAGCAACCAGTCGTTCCTCCATTCAGTCAATTTTCATATTAGCCTTTCATTATATAGGATAGCTGTTGCTGCTCCCTTGTCTTATGGAAATGTAACTTTTTCCAGTTTCCCTTGTCTTATGGAAATGTAACTTTTCCCAGTCTCCCTTATCTTATGGAAATGTAACTGCACCTGACTCTCTTGTGTTATGGAAATGTACCTCTCCCAGCTCTGTAACCTTGTGTGTTTTCTATGGCCCTTTAATTTCTAACATTTTTCTAGACTTGCCTATTTCCCCCTAAAAATTCATATTTTGTCCCAAAAACTCCTTTCAATTGGAAAATTAGCAGAAATTTAGAGCCTATAAAAAAAATGAAAATTCTGAAACTAAAATTTTAATAATTGAAATTAAGAACTCAACAAATTGATTTAATAGCAAATTAGACAGACTTAGCTAAAGTGAAGATTAGTAAACTAGAAAATAGAGCAGTAGAAAAATATCTAAATTGAAGCATAAATAGAAAAAGATGGAATATACAAACAAATCACAAAAAATATGAAATATGGTGGAAAAGCTTAATACATGTAATTAGAATCCCAAGAGCAATATTTAAAAAATAAGGCCAAATATTTTCCAAAATTGCAAAAGACATCAAGCCTTAGATTCAAGAATTACTGTTAAATGAATTTTGTTTTGTTTTCATATTGAAAGTATATTTGCAAGGCAATATTTTTTATTTGTACTTTTGTAGTAACAACATTTATAATAGCAATCTCTATTCTATGGACTTTAAACATATGAACTTATTTAATACTCATCTAACAACTCTATAAAGTCATTATTCTTATTATTCTGATTTGCATTTAGAAACTGTTGTTCAAAGAAGTTAAGTAATTTTACAATAGTCACAATCCAGTATACGACAAAATCAGAATTCAAACCCTGGAATCTAGCTTTAAACTCCAGCTCCTAACCACTATGCATACTTTAATGTAAATGCTGAATGACACTTTTTTAGGAAAATGTTGATCAAAGCATTCCCCAAGAGCTTTAAAATCCAAATTAATTTTTAATGTAATTATTACAGCAAGACTTCAATAAAAAAACTGCCTGAAAATCCATCTCTTGATCAGTATAACAAAATATTTTTAAAAGTGAAATATAGACAAAGATCATTGCTTTTAAAATGCAGCACTAATCTGCAGTGCCAAGGAGCACATACAGTTCTTGCAAATAGTAGACAATTAAAAATTTTGCATAGTGTGACTGGTTCTCAATGCTATGGTAAATATTGGATCTAACTTAGCATTCTTATTTAATATGTTCTTCTCTACTGAATTTGTTTAGTAGGATAAAATAGAGGTAGGAGAATCAGTGAAAATACTACAGTACATCAAGCCACATCATTACATCATAATAATTATAAAATACTGGAGGCCCGGTGCACAAAATTCGTGCACTGGAGGGGGGTGCCCTCAGGCTGGCCTATGCCCTCTCGCAGTCCAAGAGACCTCGGGGGATGTCTGACTGCAGCTTAGGCCCAGGAAATGGGCCTAAACTGCAATCAGACATCCTTAATGCTACTGTGGAGGCGGGAGTATGTAATTTTCCTGAAGGAGAAGGAGATGACAAGTTCTGTTGGCACTAGGGTCTATGTTGGTGGCCATTGGGTCCCAAGATTGTCTGAATTTTCTGTCCTTCCTGAGATTTGAGTGGTTAGTAAGCTCTGCCATTGGCTCGGTTAGCTGTTACAGAATTTACCAGGCAACCGGAAAACACACTAAGGGTACTCAGAAGATTCAGGAAAAAAAGAAACCTTTAATCAAAACAACGCTGCTAGCTCAGGGGATTTGAAGATCGAAAGCCTGAACCCCTTATACAATGAGATTACTCCTTATATGTATTCTTAAAATTCTTTGTTTCCTAACTTCTGGGCTTTTGTGGCGGACTTTTGCATCCCTACCTAAGTTAGTTAGAATGGGGAAGTAAGATTACAGTCAAAGGCCTGGCCTGGGTGGTGCAAGTGACCTCCCTTCTGACTAAGTAGTTGAATTCTTGGTTTGTGGCCCTTGTAAACTGGGATTACTTAGGAAAACAGATTATTGCCTAAGGAAGGGGCAGTGACTTAATTATAGGCTAACAAGAATGTGCATTAGGATACTGGTCAGATTGCTAGCCCCTCCCCTCCAGGTTGCCCCTCAAGCTACCATAGAATTATTTCAACAAATTCCTCTTACTGTTTGAAATAGTTTGATAGTTTGATTTATTTTACTTTCACCAAGGGCAAAACTATACCAAAGAGGAAAGAAACTTTGAATAAGCCATCTGACTTATTATTTATTTATTTATTTATCTATTTATTTTTTGCTCACCACTAAATTGATGGATAAATAATTACTACAAAAAAATCATAATAATAGTACTTTCCAATTATTAAGTGCTAACTAAATGCCAATGAGTTTACAACCATTATTTTATTTAATACATAAAAATATGCAGAGACCAGAACTCAGTTAGCAAAGCTGAGGGGTACCTGATCACTGGTTAAGGATTGAGTTAACTGGTTGGAAATCCAGCTATTGGACAGGTCAAGAACCAGGCCAGTGTATATCCCAGGATCAAGTGCGCTAAAGCAACAGGAAAGTTATCAGAAGATTATTTAATAAACTATAATCTCTATTTATAAGAATAGTAAATGAATGATTAATTTAATAATGGTCCAACCTACCGAAATAGCAAATTCATTAACAGTTAAAATTTACTGAGTATTCATTCACAGCACTAGAAACTATGCTAAAGAATTTTATGTATTTTATCTTATTTAATCCTCACAATAACCATGTGAGGTAGCTGTTAACATCCCTGTTTTATAGATTAAAAACCTGAGGCTCAGAGATATTAAGAAGAGATATTAATGATTTTGGATATAGATGCAGTTAGAGTCATTGCTCTTGATACAATTTTTTAGTTAGATTTGTTAGTAAAATAATGAGAGCATAGCTTAGCTACTGTAAGAGAGATAAATAAAACGATTAACAAGATCAAAGTTTATTACTCAGTCACATAGAATCCAGGGCTAGAAGGAGGCCTCTAACCTTTTCAACACACCATTCCATCTCTAGGTCCCAGGAGTCTATCCTGATATTCACCTTTCCCCAAACAGAGAAGAGAGTTCTTACCTTTTAAGGTACAACCTAAAAGTCATACACATATATCCACGGCATATAATGCAAAATAGCACCACTGAAACGGTCATATTTCATGTTGCAGTAGGCCAGACCATACATTTGCCTAGCATATGAATGAGCGTTAGCTCTAGGCAGTATATGGAAGAAGTACCGGATGTCTTTTGTATGGTTTATTTCTGGAAAATGTGCTACAAGGAGTAATATTTTTATTTTGTAGTGTACACTAGAAAATATGGGCTAGAATTCATCTTAACAGAGCAGCCTTTTTATGTCTAACAAGGAAAAGCACTGCTCTACAATTTTAAAAATATATATACATATATCCACCTGAATGCCAATCCAGCACAATGTCACATCCACAGAGAAAAATATGATGAAAACGTTCATTAGTATCACATTTCATCTACTGAGCATATATGTCTCTCAGCAAGCTGTGTGAAAAAACTGGCAGTAAATACATGGCTAATTTTTCACACTGAAGCATACTGGTCGTCTAGGGACAATGTATTTTCCAAATTCAAAATAGGGTCTGAGATGAAAAGTATGACTTCATGACAACAACAATGCCTGATAAAAGCATTAAATGATGACATAGGGCTTGCTTTAGTGGCACAGTTCAGTGATATGTTTAATATCTTGAGTGACAAAAGTCATCATTTTAGCATAAAAATATTGCCGTTTTTATTGTTGAAAACAAAAATAAAAAAGAATTTCTATGAGACCAGTGAGAATTTCACTCTT
>NW_006293550.1:336337-348178 GCF_000327345.1 Myotis davidii
ATTTTTTCATTGATTGGAGAAAGAAATAGATGTAAAAAATTATTAGGTGCAGCCCAAGACAGTGTTGTTAAGTGGTTAGAGTGTCACCCCTTGTACCAAAGGGTGTAGGGTTCCATTCCCAGTCAGGGATATGTACCTGGGCTGCAGGTTTGATCCCTGGACCCAGAGGCAACCAATAAATATATCTCTCTCTCTTCCTCTCTCTCTCTTTCTCTCCCTCTCTCCCACCCTCTTTTAATGCCTCCTTTCCACTCTCTCTAAAAAATAAAAAAAAAAATCAATGGAAAAATATTCTCTTGTGAGGACTAACAAAAAATGTATTGGACACATTTACCAACAATGTACAAATACAGCAGAACTTTCTAGAGTTTAAAGTAAACAATGAATAGATTAGGAGTTAATGGGTCTAGCTTCTGAATAGAAAAGCTTTCATCTTAGAAGAAAATTCTATTTAAATACCCAGAATGATCTAACAATTAAAGCCACTTATAATGCCCTCATTGTGAGATAAGATTTTCTACTTTAGTTTAAAAAAAACAATAAAATTGACTGGGTCAGGAATCTAAGCTATGACACAAGCTATTTTTTAATATATATATTTTTATTTCAGAGAGGAAGGGAGAAGAAGAGAGATAGAAACATCAATGATGAAAGAGAATCATTAATCAGTTGCCTCCTGCACACCTCATACTAGGGATTGAGTCCACTACCCAGAAACATGTGCCCTGACCCGGAATCAAACCATGATCTCCTGGTTCATAAGGTTGACACTCAACCACTAAGCCATCCTGGCCAGGCTCAAGCTAACTATTATCAAACGTAATATGTATGTCTTGGTGAAAAGTTGCAAACATCCTTTTCACAATTATGAAATTGATATGATTACTAATTTTAAATATTATTTTTAAATTGCTAAAACGTATAAGTTATCTAAACTTGATTATTTAAATCTATGCTAAATATTCTTAAGAGTCTTAGGACAGTTAAGAAAAACTGTCCTAAACATTTTACCATTATTCCCATTATTTAGGAAAAAATTTATGGGATGAAGAAACTTCCATTGGCATTTATTTCAACATCTAAAGCAAAAATTACAGAAGTTCAAAAAAGCAGAAAGCCATACAGTGAATGTCAGAAAAGTATAAATTTGAATATAACATAATTTTTTTCTTACTCTGATCAATTTTAATCAAACTATATATTAATGGTACATTATCATAATGTCAGTTTTTTAATTCAATATGCCTCACTATTTGAACTATCTTTTTCCTATTGACATCTACATTATTTTTATTGCTTTTAATTGATTCTCTAACTAGTTTAATGTCCTCTCAACAATGAATTAATAGAGAATCACGATTTATCTCGTATTCTTTATTAATATGTGTAAAACAGTTTTCTTTTATCTACCATACCCAGCCTAATCATAGAAATGACCATGTTAGTTTGGTAGAATTTATTTCGTATAAAACTGTCCCCTGCCCTCCACTATTTCTGAGAAATGTATGTTATTTTTTCATCTATAGGATCAAGTGGGTGGGGTTTTGGTTTGGTATTGTTGGTGTGTTTTGGTGTTGTTTTGTTTTGTTTTTGTTTTTGTATTCTCATTCATATTATCTTTTAGTACTTTCTGGACCTACATACCAATCAAAAAAATAACAAAAGGATTCACATGTGTTCTTTTTTTTACTTTCCCTGCTTGATGCTCCCTATTTTCAAAACAATCATGTAGCAGAGATCCGAGGCTGCAAAACAAGATGAATTGAGCAGAAGACGGTCATTAGGAGGAACAATGTGGCACTCATCATTCTGTGCTGTCACAACACCATCTGTGTTGCACCCGACCAGAGCAACTTTGACATGACAAATAAAGCTCTTAGGGAAAATGGGGATTCTATTAATTGTCCCACTGTCTGGCCAAACACTATTGATATATCCTCCCCTAAGGCAGCCCCATACACAATTGATATTATTGAATTAACAATAGCAATAAATTATGATTTTTAAAATAACATTTATTTTCTCTGGATAAAAAATAAGATTTAAAGTACTGCAGTCTCAATGGGATGGTATAAATATATTTATGTAGCTCAGCAATTATGTTTATGCCTCAGCTGGGGACTGACTCCAATAATATTTTTTTTTCCATCCACTAATAAATATTGTTCAGTGAAACTACATCATGTGTCCTCACTGCCATCATTTTCCTCAACTGCAAAAAGTGTTTGTGGTTATTGGTTCAAATAACTTTTTTAATCCTCACTCAAGGATATGTTTTTAATTATTTTTTTTTGAGAGAAAGAGAAACATCATTGTGAGATAAATATCTATTGGTTGCCTCCCGTCCATGCCCTGACCAGGGATTGAACCCAGAACCTTTTGGTGTATAGGATAATATTCCAACCAACTGAGCCACCCCGCCAGGACAGTTCAAATAATTTTTGATCTGCAGACACTAACCTTTTTCCTAAACATTACTATTATTAACAACAATAATGACAGGTAACATTTATTGAAGGATGTGTGTCAGGTACCCTGCCAACTATCTATGTGGATTATCTTGATTAAAGCTCCTAACAATATTATGAGCTACAGGTTTCTATTAATCTCACTAGAGGCCCAGTGTATGAAATTCATGCACGGTGGAGGGGGGTGTCCCTAAGCCCAGCTGCACCCTCTCTAATCTGGGGCCCCTCGTGGGATGTCTGACTACCTGCAGTCCGACATCTCTCTCACAAGCTGGGACTGCTGGCTCCCAACCACCCCCCTGCCCACTTGCCAGCCTACCAGCTTGATTGCCGCCTAACTGCTCCCCTGCCGGCCTGATGACCCCCAACTGCCCTCCGCTGCCAGCCTGATGACCCCCAGCTGCCCTCCCCTGCCAGCCTCATGGCTCCCAACTGCTCTCCCCTGCTGGCCTGATCGCCCCTAATTGCCTCTGCCTCGGCCCCCACCACCATGGCTTTGTCTGGAAGGAAGATGTCCAGTCTCCTGGTCTAATTAGCATATTACCCTTTTATTAGTGTAGATAATTTTCTAGATCAGAAGTTAGTCAACATTTTTGGTAAAGGGCCAGCCAGATATTAAATATTTCAAACTTTTCCAGCCTCATAGTCTGCCACTGTTACTCAATTGCTATTGTGATGCAAAATCTACATAGATGATACATAAGTAAGAGTAACTGTATTCAATAACACTTTATTTACAAATAAATAAATAAATAAATAAATAAATAAAAAACCTTAAAAGAAAGAGAAAGAAAGGGCCGCATGCTGGAAGTGGGCCACTCTCTGCCTATGCCTGTTCCAGATGATGAAATTGAGGTTGAGCAAAGTTAAATAACTCACCCAAGGTCACTAAGTAGTGAGGCCAACATTTGAAAATATAAAAACTCCAGACCTGAGCTCCTAACCGCTATGTTACAGTGCCTCTGGGATTCTGTCATCTCTCATATTCTCAGTGATGAATAGAAAGATTAAGAAAATGTGAAAATTGTAAGGTCTTAACTCAGTGGTTCTCAACCTTCCTAATGTAGCAACCCTTTAATACAGTTCCTCATGTTGTGGTGACCCCCAACCATAAAATTTTTTCGTTGCTACTTCATAACTGAATTTTGCTACTGTTATGAATCATAACATAAATATCTGATATGCAGGATGTATTTTCATTGTTACAAATTGAACATAATGAAAGCATAGTGATTAATCACAAAAACAATATGTAATTATATATGTGTTTTCTGATGGTCTTAGGCGACCATTGTGAAAGGGTCCTTTGACCCCCAAAGGGGTCACGACCCACAGGTTGTGAATCGCTGTATTAACTAGTGCTGGAATTTCTCTTATAGAGAAATTATTTG
This sequence comes from Myotis davidii, assembly GCF_000327345.1. Taxonomy (NCBI): domain Eukaryota; kingdom Metazoa; phylum Chordata; class Mammalia; order Chiroptera; family Vespertilionidae; genus Myotis; species Myotis davidii. The sequence continues at coordinate 340,197 of NW_006293550.1, forward strand.
TTCTAAAGGAGTCTTGATCAGACACATGAGGAAAGTTGAGAACCAAAGACAATTGTCAGCAGGCCTCAAGATAAGAGAAAATATATGAAAAGAAATTTTGAGGTGCAGCACAAATAATTGCTGAATGTGTTCTTGGTAATTATAGCCTGAATTACAGAACAAAAAAGGCAACAGATATGAATGATTTTTAAAAAAGGAGGGAATTAGGAATTTCTAACATTCTGTTACCTAGACTACAAGTAATAGAAATCACAACCTCAACAGGCTTAAAAATTACTGAAAGACATTTTCTCACGTAATCTAATTCAAAAAGTGGGGTAGGCTACAGGCGTGGCATATTCCAGGATCTAGCTCTGTTCTCTGCTTTTGCCGCAGCGCTCTCCTCTTCTATGTGTCAATTCTATTACTAGAAAGGCTTTCTCCACTGGAACAAGAAGACTGCCCACAGCATCTGTGGCCGGGTGCTTCCTTGTTCACCTATTGTGAGAAAATTAGAAAAAACAATCCTATCCCCCAACAATGAGGGAAATATCCTTTCTTCCCATCTGATTAGGTTAAATCCCCTGAATTAAAAATTAGCTCCCCAAAGTTCTGAGTATTTCGGGTTTAATTATGAACTCCCCCACCATTCTCTGGAAAGGAGGATGAATTTGCTGAGATTGGCCTACTAACCATTACATGATGTGCAGCTATAAATGTGGCCATTTCACTCTACAACAAGATTAATTTAAAACAACAAAAAATAAGCCAAAAAAAAAAAAGAAATCTTGGCTTTCCATTAACATGGAGCTGATCTCTGTTTTAGAAACTATCACTGTGCCTTCTGAATCAACAAGCACTGAGGTCACTTTATGCCAGGCAATGTGACAGACCTGGAGTTAAAGAAAAATTGACAGTCACGTGCCAGAGAGAGCACATGAATAGATATTTTGAAGCAATCTGCTAAGAGGTTTAACAGTGACATATCTGGAGTGTTAGGATTGTGTACTCCAGACTGAGAGCACAAGAAAAGGCTTATAAAAGAGATAGTTTCATCAGGGATTGAACCTTGACCTATGAACCTCCTGGTCACAGTTCAATTCATGGATCAATTCCTGATCAGGGCACATGCCCTGGTCCAAGGCTGGACCCGCAGTGGGAGGCATGCAGGAGGCAGCCAATCAATGATTATCTTTCATCATTGATGTTTCTATCTCTCTGTCCCCCTCTCCCTTCCTGTCTGAAATGAATAATAATATATTTTAAAGAAATAAAATTAAAATAAAACAGACAGTTTAATTCTACTTCATTAATTTTATAAACAGAAATTAAGGCTATAGGCACATTATCATAATATAGTATATGGACACATCTAACAAAAAAAAATGTTTTCCTTATGCAAGCATAGATATGGCTAGATACTTCTCACAATATCACAACATTCTTGAAAGGCCTTATGTTAGGCACCAGTAAAGGTTAGAAGTGATATGTGCATAAACTATGCTCAAATATACAGAAGTATACCTATGGGCAACTCATATATTTATCATGCCAAGAGAGCAAAAGTATTCACATTCGTTTACATTCCCTTAAAAATCTAAAAATCAAGCCTAGGTATTAGGGGTGAAACTATAGGATTGACAGAGATATATAATTTTTATTTTACAGAAGAAACATATTTGAAAAATTGCTGCAGCACCCTTTAAGTGTATAATCTATTTCAAAATGGGACCATATTTTATCTAGAGGGTATTCATTTCCTTAATAACTGAATCTGACATAACTTGCTGAGAAGATAGCCTGTTCTTGCACTTAAGGGAAGCACTCGTGGTAATAGGTAGTTGAACATTTTAGAAGGGAAATCACTTAATCTACCCAATTTAGAGCTTTAGAAGGAATACTTTAAGGTGTAAAGGAAAGAAGTACTCAAAGTATAAATGATTTTAAATTATCTTTTTCCTAGATAAAAATGTGTAGTACCATAGCTTTCAAGCATACATTAAAAATTCAATAATAGAGTATTTTTCTTAGAATTATTTTAAGACAAGCTTTCTCAGCCACAGCACTATTGGCACTTTGGGCTGAGTAATCCTTTGTCTTTGCAGCAGTCCTGTGCACTGGGGGATGTGTAGCATCCTCTCTGGCCTCTACCCATTAGATTCCAACAGCACTGCCTACTTGTGAAAATTTCAAAAAAAGGCTCCAGACATTGTGAAATATAGCCTGGGGGGCAAAGTTGCCCCTGGTTGAGAAGCACACCATCTTACAAAATAATTTTATTGTCAATCTTCAGTGTTATAATTTTATATAACAGTTAAATTCTTATCTAGTACTATATAATAAAAGTCTAATATGCTAATTGTCCAGTCATCCAATCGGCCATTCAACCAAATCAAAGCAATTGGGCCTAAGCCAGCAGTCGAATATCCCCAAGAGGTCCCAGACTGTGAGAGGGTGCAGGCCAGGCTGAGGGACCCCCCTCTGCAACGCCCCTCCAGTGCACGAATTTCATGCACTGGGCCTTTAGTATATAAATAATCATTTGTGGAAAAATAATAAGCAAGCTATTTCCCAAGTTAAATTAGGAAATATCTTCAAGACCTACATAAATTATTGAAGCTGTTTAAGGGTCATGAGAATCATGAGGTCAAGAGAGATAAAATCAATTAGCAGTGATTTCAAAATTGATTATAACATATGAAAATATCATTTCTGATCTTGGACTTATGATCGGCACAAAAAGTGGCCTGCATCATCCAAGAAATTTGATAAATCAATGATAAGGGAAACACACTCAATCAGGATAAGCAAGACAAAGTTTAGGATTTAAGAGCAAAGTTTAGAAAGTGGTGGTGAGTAGAAGATTCAAATAAAGACTTAACGCAGAGGTTGGGAGAACCAGTGACCCTCAGGGAGTCGGGCACTCAGTAGGAGCCAGAGCCATCCTCTTCTAACCCATGTTCTTGCATCACCTTAGGGACACAGACAACATCAAAAGGCAGAAACTTGTCTGCTTGAAAAATCCTAGGAGACAGGACCATCTTAAAAAGGAATATTAAGTACAATTGAAATGTTTTTGATGTATTAATTAATGTATACATATTTCTATACTTATTATATCATCTCCTTCAATCTGGCTCCCCATTTAAAATCTCTAGCATATTGCCTGCCACATAGTAGGCACAACTAAGTATTTTAATGAAGAATTGGACATTTGATAAATGGCTTTTATCACTTCTATAAAAACCAACATTCCATAAAGAACACTTTTTAGCAAGAAGTCTCTCTTTGAGGGATCTTTATCTTTTCTATTTTTGACACTCCATTATGTTCAATACTCTCTGAAAGTAATTCAGATTCTAAAACCTTCAACTCTTCATGACATCATAGTATCCACAATAGCACTTTTAATACCCTGACACTCTCAAGTAACCTATGGTATATGTTATATAAGGAAAAATTAGTTTTTTTATCTGGAGAGCCAAAATCAATGTTGTAGAGAGAGAAAAAATCAGAAGCCATGATACAAAGCACTTACCCACAACATAAAAGAAAGGTTATACATTAATAAAATGTATTCAATAGTTAAATAAAAATAATTCAGTTTTGAATAACTAAGTCTCCATATACTCTTCTGGTGAGGTTACAAAAAAGTCCAAAACAGGTTTTATGTTTTAAATGCTGCACTGGAGCAAAACTCTCTTAAATCCTATTCATATTTTAAGACTTTATATGTTTAAATGAATCCTGGACACAGCAGGAAGTTGAAGCTAGATTACACCATCAAAAGGGCAAAAACATTCATTTTCCTGTGCCTACAGGACATAAAGAGAGGTCAATAGTTTTCAACTCTGCCTGCATTTTATAATCACCTGTAGAGCTTAGCCTAGTACTTCTGTCCAGATATATCCTCAGAAATTCAGATTTAATTGGTCTGGGTTGGGGCCAAAGCCTCAATAGTTTTAAGATCCCCCCCAGGTAATTCTAATATGAAAAAACACTAAGGTAGATACATAATTAAAAACCAAGTAAATAATATCAGGAAAGAGGGAGAAACAGCAAATATTTCTAAAAACTGTCAACTAATATTTTATCATTTGTTAATATATAGTTCATTAGATGCATCATAGTCAGAAAATATAAGGTAACCTTTATCACTATATATCAGTGTTTGCAACAGTAAAAATTCAGATGAGAATTTTGATTGCTGCATAGCAACTTGAATTACAAATATCTTGCCTTTCTTCTCACTAAACCTTTGTTAGCATTGTGAAAATTTTGAAGACATTCTTCAATATTAAAAAGTACATTTTTTGCCGAAACCGGTTTGGCTCAGTGGATAGAGCGTCGGCCTGCGGACTGAAAGGTCCCAGGTTCGATTCCGGTCAAGGGCATGTACCTGGGTTGCGGGCACATCCCCAGTAGGAGATGTGCAGGAGGCAGCTGATCGATGTCTCTCTCTCATCGATGTTTCTAACTCTCTATCTCTCTCCCTTCCTCTCTGTGGAAAATAAATAAAATATATTTTTTTAAAAAAAGTACATTTTTTATTGTGAAAACCAATATAGATTTTTTTTCCATGAAAAGATTGCCCTTCACCAAAATTGATGGCACAAAAAAATGGAAAGGACCTGGCTAATGTCATTATAAATCAGTAGTCCATGTAGTCATTCTACATAATAAAAGGCTAATATGCAAATTGACCAAGCGACAGAACGACCAGTCTCTATGACGCACACTGTGTGGCAGACGCTCAACACAGGAGCTGCCCCCTGGTGGTCAGTGCGCTCTCACAGGGGGAATGCTGCTCAGCAGAAGCCAGGTTCATGAGTGGTGAGCATAGTGGCAGTGGCAGGAGCCTCTCCTGCCTCCGCGGCAGTGCTAAGGATGACCGACTGCTGCCTTAGGCCTGCTCCCCGGACTCTGAGAGGGAGCTGGCTGGGCTGAGGGACACCTCCAAGTGCACGAATTTCATGAACTGGGCCTCTAGTCCTATCTAATAAAAGGCTAATATACAAATAGAACAGTGGAACAACCTGAGCAACCAGTCTCTATGCCATGCTCTGACCACCAGGGGGCATGTGCAGAACATGGTGGGTGTTGGCCGCAGCTGGATAGTGGAGCAAGTGAGCAGGGGTGCCAGACCAAGGTGGGACACCGGTTGCTATCATCAGGGTGAGCCTTGGTGGTTACTGAAAATTCTTTGCTCCCGCGCACCGCGGTCCTGCCTGGTGCTCGCACCTGCTTCCAGCGCCGGCCCTGCTTGCACCTGCTGCTGGCACCAGATCCGCCGCTTGTACCCAATGCCCATGCCCAGCACCAGTCCTGATCACTCAGCACAATCAGTGGGTGCAAGTGGCGGCTGCTGGCCCTGATTGCCCTTGAGGGCTGCTCCACCTCCCCTTGCTCCTGAGGGGCAATCGCAGCAGCAGCCGCCACTCATACCCACTGACAGCACTGGCCCCACTTGCACCACTGCTGGCGCCAGCCTCAATCACTCTACACCATCAGTGGGTGCGAGCGGGCCTGCCGCTGTCAGCACGTGGGAGTGGTCGTGGCGGGAGCAGGACTGCGGGCAGACAGGACCGGGGGCCTGCGGCGGGAGGGCCTGGGTGGGGGAACGGAGGATGCCCGAGACACACTATGCCTACCGCAGCCTTGCAGCCCACAATTCCTTTCAAGGGGCATGAATTCGTGTACTGTGCCTCTAGTATCATTATAAAGAGATAATGACATGAAATTATCTACACATTTTTTAAAGAAAATTAAGAATATAAAAGGAAAATGATTGTCTTTTATCTGAATTTGGCCATTACATCAATTTATCTAATAATTAAATATATAGCTGTTGAACTACAGAACAACACTGATACAGTGAAAATCTAATTAAATTGGGATTTCTTCAAAACAACTGCACACCCTTGGGATGGGCCTGCTCCAGTTGTAAGGGGTTTAAAGGCCAACAGTCAAATGAGGTTTCATAGAAAGTACACATGAAACTTATAGATGATGTAACAGTTTACACACACTCTCTCTGAATCCGCAATAAATTGGGAGAAAACTGTTTTTAAAAAATTAAGTAAAAAGAATAAACTTCTCATGAGAAAGACAATGGGACACAACAGAAAGAACATTTGAAAAGGTAGAAAACACCTTGAAAGATAAAGGCTAAACCTGCCATAAAGGACCAAATCTTAGGAAGCAGAGACACGAGCTGTCTTCCACAGCAACAGCAGAGGATAACCGCCGGCTATTGCCCCTCCCAGCTCCAGAAGAAGAGAGTTTTACTCTGTGGAGAACTGGATCCAGAGACACCAAACCTGGCCACTGCACCCTGATGGGACTGATCCAGGAGTGGGTCCTCCAAGATTTTCTGTAAAAAACAACAACTATCAAATAAGAATCATCTTTTCTTCAAATTGGGAAATTTAAAAAATATAACCCTGGAGATGCTAAGGATTGTGCATATCACCACATAAAGCAGTGGTTCTCAACCTTGGCTGCACATTATGGGGTCTCACCCCATAACAAAGAAACAGAATTTCCGGAGGATGAGACCCAGAAATTAGGATTTTAAAAAGATTCCCAAGTGATTCTAATGTGCAGCCAAGGTTGAGAACCACTGACATAAAGGAATCTGAAAGAATGAATCCAATAACCAGTAGAGAAGCTGTAGTAACAATTAAAAATAATCAATCTTGTTGAAATAGCGTTTGAAGTTTTAGGAAATCAGAAAGTGCCTATTTTTGCTCTACCTTGATCTTCGGGTTTGTACATAGTAATTCTTCAATTAAAGTTTGCTAAATTAATAAACAAATCTCTGATTTCAGTCTCTGATATCCTGGGGATTTTCTGGCTCCTGTAACTATTCTAGTCATCATCTCTCAAAAATGAAATGAAAAAAAAACACCAAACTACAGTTCTTTTTCCTGAAATTAATTTGAATTTGTGGTTTTTGTCACTTACAAAGAAATAATTTCAATAAATAAAATAAATTATACCAAAAGAGGAGAATGAAAAGTTGTAAGTCTAAAAATGTACAAGAAGCTATTCAAGTTGGACTGGGAAATAGTGAAGGTACTTCCATCCCAGGAAGTAATTGCTGTAAGACAGTGGAGGAGTTCATTAAGCAATTTTTAAAAAGCAGTTTGTCTTTTAAATGTGCCTGTTTAACCTCGGTATACAATGGTAGAAAAATATTGAAATATTAGAGGCCTAGTGCATGAAAATTCATGCACTGGCGGGGGGGAGAGGTCCCTCAGCCCAGCCTGCCCCATCTCACAGCTCGTGAGCCCTCAGGGGCAGAAGGTCACCTGGCGATCAGGGGAAAGCGACACCCCATCACACCTCTCCTGCTGCCACTGCCAGCAGTGCAAGCCTTGGCCGGCCCTGGACACCTGGGCAGCCGCCATCCAAGGCTTGCCTGTGCCTTGGGCCAGCCCTGGGTGGCTGGGGGGTGAGGGGACTGGTTGACTCCGGAGGCTGGTGCGTGGAGCGGCTGGTGCCTGCTGCCCTGGTGGGGCTGAGGGGTCTGGGTGCCACCATCTTGTGGCTGTGGGCACTGACATCTTTGAGGGCAGTGTAGTTAATTAGCGTATTCCCTCTTTATTAGATCGGATTGGGATATGTCTTGCTTTTCTGGGGTTCAGGAAGCTCCTACAAGCTTTGATCTAAGCTTCTTCATCTGAAAATAAAAAGGCCACTATCCTATCTAATAAAAGAGAAACATGGTAATTAGCGTACATCCGCTACCCTTCCCATTGGCTAATCAGGGCGATATGCAAATTAACTGCCAGCCAAGATGGCGGACGGCAGCCAGGCACCTTGAAACTAACATGAGGCTTGCTTGCTTCAGTGACGGAGGAATCCAGGGTTCCCTGCCTGCAGCTGCAGGCCTCTGAGCCTGCAGTTTCAAACATTGTAACAAATACCGCCAGACTTCACCCAGCAGGATCGCAACATTGTATGCAAAGGCCAGAAACCTACTTTCAGCATTTTATTCC